>NW_026930212.1:0-42109 GCF_032062105.1 Saccostrea cuccullata
TATTATAAATTCATGTTACAACACATCTGTCCTGAAAATTTCATGTAATTTCATCCAGTCGTTTTCGAGAAATCGCGTGCACAAAATTAGAAAGTCAGAAAAATAATAATAATAATAAGAAACAGTAGAATCACTATAAGGTCTTCCGTGAAGACGGAAGACCTTAATAATAATAAGAAACAATAGAATCACTATAAGGTCTTCCGTGAAGACGGAAGACCTTAATAATAATAAGAAGAAACAGAGTAAAAACAATATGTTCCCAAACTCCGTTTGGGGAACATAATAATAATAATAAGAAACCGAGTAAAAACAATATGTTCCCAAACTTCGTTTGGGGAACATAATAAGGCAGCAAAATTCAAATTCTCATTTCTCTACTAAGATTTTTACATCGGGCTCGGAGTTGGTTTTCTTCAGAAAGACAGGACTGGGTTCAAGGCGACTAGGGGTACCACACCGGTAATTGACCAATCAAAATGAACTTAGTCAATTGTAGGTCCATACATTAAGCCGATTTTCCTTTCTTTTGAGAGTTTTTTTAATTTCCTTCCAGGCCAGTTTGACAACTCTGGTACCTGTGCCTAGGAAATTTTATCTACTCTATAAATAAATAAAGTTTTTTGACAGGAACTATTTCTCCAGGGCATAGGAGGCTACTTCCTGGGGTGCTTTTGTGATGTTTATAAAGACATGGAAAACACGTGGATTTGAGGGTAGCCCTGTTTGCATATGCAAATAAATCAGAAAACGTCGTGTACGTACCCTGGTTTTTTGGTGTCAGCTAATGTGACAGGTATTGTTTAACACCCCCTTATCAATATTTTTTCATGAATTCAAACACGTGAGGTTTTACTGGAAAGAAACGTGTATTGCTTTTTAATATACCGAAACTCGCTATTTCTGGGGATTGTGTAATTCTAAAAAAAATTCAGATAAATTTCAATGGTGAAATAAAAGAAGAATGCTTGGTATTAAAATATTAATTCATATCAGTAGAATTGAATGCTATTAACGACATCTGGAGAAATAGGCTTTAAAAGGTTTATATCATATCTTTGTTCGTCTGCACTTAAATTTCAAACACGACAGAATTTGTAATTTTTGCCGTAAAAATTCATAATTTCTATATGCTTTAGAGACTTACCGTAAAACTTTCAGGAAACTTTCTATGAAGTCTTTTCTGCACCTTAAGTGAAAATTTATGTCGTTCCCAGGTGTTGATCGAGTTTCAGAGAAATTTTCTACGTTGTTATTGATTTTTTTTTTTTTAAGGAGAAGGGGGGGGGTTGACTTTTTTATTCTAAGCATTTGTTAAAGTGAGTTTGTAAATACATCTACGAACTTGAGCTGGATTGTGACCTTTGGGTCAAGGGGTCAAAGGTCAAGGTCAAAGGTCAAGGTCATCAAAGCATTTCATAAAGAAATATAAAAGTAACGGCCATATCAAGTATACAAGTCATTTGATCATTGCACGCGCGCGAAGGTGCAATGCATGAAAGCTATATCATCGTGACTACACTTTTAATGTGTTTCTATTCTTTGAATTTTGAAACGTTTCATAAAAAAAATTACGACTATATCAAGTAAATCGGTCATTTAACGCATTGCGCGCGCACACGTGCATGCAAGTCCTTGCATTCAAGTTTGATAGTAGCATAATGTAAGAATCCGTCATATCTATTCATATTCTAAATTTCATCCTGTTCTGTTGAGAATCAAAAAAGTTATAGGCATTTAAAGTTTAAGCCAATCAGATCGCAGCACACGTGCATGGGCGTGGTTTCTTGAAAACTTTTATATATCATAGCTTAGGACGTATTAAGGTATGATTATGTTTTAAAATTCAAAGTATTTTGTCAAAAAACAAGTAAGATATTGAGATTTTTGTTTCAGCTAATCAGAGCAAAGCGCACGTGCATGCGCGTGCATGCATGTGCATGATGACCGTAACTTCTTATAGGAGTCTATTGTGTCTGTCTATGTTCTAAATCTTATCGTGGTTGGTTGAAAAACAAGGGAGTTACAGCCATTTGAAGTTTAAGCCAATCAGATTGCAGCGCACGTGCATGCGCATGCTTTCATGACAAATGTTATACATCATGTTGTAGGACATCTTAAAGTATGCTTATATTTTAAATTTCATACCATTTCGTCAAAAAACGGAAAAGATATTGAGATTTTTGTTTCAGCCAATCAGAGCGAAGCGCACGTAAATGCGCGTGAGTTCTTGCTAATTTGACAGTGTCACATTATCTACACTATTAATATATCCTTATATAATGAGTTTCAAAGCATTTCATCGGAAAATGTTAAAGTTATGGCTATATTAAATATATTAGTCATTTCAGTCATTTCACGCGCCCGCACGTGCAGGCGTATGCGCGCAAAATGACCTTCGTTCCGCACACCTACACAACACACCTATTAACCCTAAAAAGGTTTTAGCTCAGTTGGGTGAACAGTTTCTGAGAACACTCGCGGACAAAAAAGTACCGGAGAAGAAATAAGAAGAAAAAAGAATAATAATAATAATAACTAGATGCGATCTCGTTGCGAGCAACGAGTAGGTCTTCCGTCCGATATCTCATTGACTAAGACCTGTGTTGGGATAATTCCATTAATAGGATAAAAATGTCAAAAGGCACAAGAATTCTTCTTAATCACGAAAGTGGACCATTCCGATAATTACCTACACTTTCATGAAAAAGGTGGCATGTTTCACCAAAAAAATTCCTCGATCGTCCTACGAGGGTCAAGAAATAACATTCCGTTATGTTCAATAACTTTCATTGAGAAAAAAAAAATGTTTATATAGGTTAATTAAACAGTCTTTGAAAAATAGTTTTCTTTTAAAAAAATGTTTTCTTATTGTAACAGTTGTCCTTTCTATTAGTTTAATATGACACAAGTGTGCATGGGAAAACAGTGGTCACGTTTCGTACTTACTATATATATTGTTTCTTGAAAAACTATTAATTATAACTATGACTTAAGTTATGTGTTTCCGTGATGCAAAACAAAAGATAGTAGATATTGTACTCAATTTGCACATTAATTCTTTTCTATTTCTACTTTGAGAACCAACCAAAACCAATTAAAGAAGACTTGTAAGGAGACCTTGGATTATAAATGAAGTTTGACGCAGAATTGCAACGAACCTACGACGTGACAATCCAAGTATCCCTACACATTTCATTGTTCCTTATGTTACTTTCGTTCAAGCAAACGCTCGGCTGCCTCTGTAAACCCCTATTGCGAAATGTCGGAATTGACAAAGACCGCCGCCATTTTGATCCCGCTTCATATTTTTGAGTGTTAATATCTCGAGTTTGAATTTATCAATTTACAAACAAATTATATATTCAGCCTAATGAGATATGTTTCTATCAGCCATACTAATATAAGTTGAAAATATTGAAAAACAAAAAAGTTGAAAAATTCGACTTTTTAAATTTGCATGCCGTTACGACAGGAAGTAGAGACGACGTACAAAAGATCGCGTTTTGGATAGTACTTATCACGATCTTTAATCTCTGAAAGATTCACAGTGATATCTGTTACAGTTCTTGAGATTATCCGCGAACAAAATGTCATTTTATAATCAGAAAATTGTCCGTAACTTGGCACCAGAAAGGAATTTCCAAAAAATCTCTTGGATAAATTAACTTAAGATAACAACACATTGTTCCTGCAAATTTCATGAAAATCTATCCAGTTGTCGTCAAGAAATAGCGTGCACAAAATTAGATGGTCAGAAAAATAATGATAATAATGAGCTCAAGAGAGCTTCAACGCCTTTTGCGCTAGAAAAATATAGACTCAAAAAAGCAATTCTACTATCCTTCCTCTACCTTCACTGAAAATCTCAAGTCAATATCTTCATTAGTTTTTCAGTGATTGCCAGGACAAGCTGACCCTCTGAAAATCAGTAAATCATCCATATCTCACGACCGGAAGTGACGACGCACATATAAAAAATTTCCAATAAGGTTTAGACCAATATCTATCAGATCTGAAAGTTTCGTGAAAATCGACCAAGCCGTTTCCGAGAACTCGCGTGCACAAAATCGGTAAGAAAAAAAAAGAATAATAATAATAATAATAATAATAATAGGGAAAAAGAAACCGAACGAAAACAATAAGGTCTTCCGTTGGAGACGGAAGACCTTAACTAGATACGATCTCGTTGCGAGCAACAAGAGGTCTTCCGTCCGATTCAGGAAAAAAACCTCGTAAAATGGAGCTGAAAGTGATTCAAAAATATGGTCACATGGAGGATTGAATCCTGGTCGCAATGACTATACACTTTCTTTTTCAGTGGGTGGCACTGTGGCTCTCCGGTCTGTCAATATATTTTACCGGAGAGCTACAGTTCGCTCTAGTCCTGGTCTCTCAAGTATGTGTCCAAAATATATATAGATTTAATAAACAATATTTTTGGTATGTCTGTGAGCCCCTATCCTGACCACAAACTGGTCCCTTTTTTTCTCAAAAATCCCGAATCCGCCACTGTTGTAGAATTATCGAATGGGGCTGGCTTTTACTTCATTTATTCTATATGAACTTAACTCTTTCCAATGCGATTTCATATTAAGGCATGTTTAAATGATCTTTCTCTGCACTTCTATTTACTTCTATTTACTTCTGCACACGTCAATCTCCATTGACTTCGGAAAAAAAGATATTATATAGGTATTGAAATAAGGTTTAACTTTTTTTTATTGGTTTAGTCCCCTCACTTAAATCAGATTATTGAGAAAAGTAAGAATGTTAATATAAACTCCATTAATTGATCTTATTCGAAAAAGGTTTTCTTATTTCTTTTTTTTTTTGTATTAGTTTAATATGACACAAGTGTGCAGGGGAAACACTGTGGTTACCTTTCTTAAAAAACTATTAAATGTTGAATACTGCTCTAAATATAGTTGTGTATACAGTACACCTGCAACAGTTCACCTGTCTAAGAATCATAAAAGGCGGGTCACTATTCATAATCCGGCGCCAAACAGCACGAGTAAATATTCGTACTTTTCCTTTGGACTGATCTTTCAAATAGATGTAATAGCTTCATTGAATTTTAAAAATATTAAATAAAACAACTTCTTATCAGCTTTATTTTATTTCGACTTTAAGAAATTATATATAACACATTGTACACACGTATCTAGTCCAGTTACACTACAGCAGTGAAACGGAAATTAAGTTTTAAGAGTGACACGTAATTACAACGTACTACTACGTGAAAGTCCACGTAGTTTTTTTACTTTTCATGTATCATTTAGTCAAACGCTCAGCTGCCTCCATAAGCCCCTACTCGCGAAATGGCGGAGTTGACAGAGAGAGCCGCCATCTTGGTCCCGCTTCAGATTTTCAAATGTTAATATCTAGAGTTCAGACAAACCAATATCCAAACAACTTATATAGTAAGCATCAATGGAAGAGTCTCTATTATCATTCCAAAAATTAATAAAAAATATTGAAAAACAAAAAAGTTAGAAAATGCAATTTTTTTAATTCGCTTCTCCTAACAACAGGAAGTACCGACGACGAACGAAGAGTTGCGTCCTGGATGGTATATATCACGATCTATAATCCCTAAAAGTTTCATGTTGATATCTTTTACCGTTTTTGTGTTTAATCGCGGACAAAATGTCATTTTAATTTCAGGAAATTGTCCGTAACTTGGCACCGGAAGTGAGTTTCCAAATTTTCTCTCGGATATAATAAATTCAGTTTACAACACATTTGTCCTGAAAATTTCATGTAATTCCATCCAGTAGTCTTCGAGAAATCGCGTGCACAAAATTAGAAAGTCAAAAAAATAAGAAAAATAATAATAATAAGAAACAATAGAATAACTATAAGGTCTTCCGTGAAGACGGAAGACCTTAATAAGAAACCGAGTAAACACAATATGTTCCCCAACTTCGTTGGGGGAACATAATAATAATAAGAAACCGAGTAAAAACAATATGTTCCCAAACTCCGTTTGGGGAACATAATAAGAAACAGAGTGAAAACAATATGTTCCCAAACTTCGTTTGGGGAACATAATAAGGCAGCAAAATTCAAATTCTCATTTCTCTACTAAGATTTTTACATCGGGCTCGGAGTTGGTTTTCTTCAGAAAGACAGGACTGGGTTCAAGGCGACTAGGGGTACCACACCGGTAATTAACCAATCAAAATGAACTTAGTCAATTGTAGGTCCATACATTAAGCCGATTTTCCTTTCTTTTGAGAGTTTTTTTAATTTCCTTCCAGGCCAGTTTGACAACTCTGGTACCTGTGCCTAGGAAATTTTATCTACTCTATAAATAAATAAAGTTTTTTGACAGGAACTATTTCTGCAGGGCATAGGAGGCTACTTCCTGGGGTGCTTTTGTGATGTTTATAAAGACATGGAAAACACGTGGATTTGAGGGTAGCCCTGTTTGCATTTGCAAATTAATCAGAAAATGTCGTGTACGTACCCTGGTTTTTTGGTGTCAGCTAATGTGACAGGTATTGTTTAACACCCCCTTATCAATATTTTTTCATGAATTCAAACACGTGAGGTTTTACTGGAAAGAAACGTGTATTGCTTTTTAATATACCGAAACTCGCTATTTCTGGGGATTGTGTAATTCTAAAGAAAATTCAGATAAATTTCAATGGTGAAATAAAAGAAGAATGCTTGGTATTAAAATATTAATTCATATCAGTAGAATTGAATGCTATTAACGACATCTGGAGAAATAGGCTTTAAAAGGTTTATATCATATTTTTGTTCGTCTGCACTTAAATTTCAAACACGACAGAATTTGTAATTTTTGCCGTAAAAATTCATAATTTCTATATGCTTTAGAGACTTACCGTAAAACTTTCAGGAAACTTTCTATGAAGTCTTTTCTGCACCTTAAGTGAAAATTTATGTCGTTCCCAGGTGTTGATCGAGTTTCAGAGAAATTTTCTACGTTGTTATTGATTTTTTTTTTTTAAGGAGAAGGGGGGGGGGTTGACTTTTTTATTCTAAGCATTTGTTAAAGTGAGTTTGTAAATACATCTACGAACTTGAGCTGGATTGTGACCTTTGGGTCAAGGGGTCAAAGGTCAAGGTCAAAGGTCAAGGTCATCAAAGCATTTCATAAAGAAATATAAAAGTAACGGCCATATCAAGTATACAAGTCATTTGATCATTGCACGCGCGCGAAGGTGCAATGCATGAAAGCTATATCATCGTGACTACACTTTTAATGTGTTTCTATTCTTTGAATTTTGAAACGTTTCATAAAAAAAATTACGACTATATCAAGTAAATCGGTCATTTAACGCATTGCGCGCGCACACGTGCATGCAAGTCCTTGCATTCAAGTTTGATAGTAGCATAATGTAAGAATCCGTCATATCTATTCATATTCTAAATTTCATCCTGTTCTGTTGAGAATCAAAAAAGTTATAGGCATTTAAAGTTTAAGCCAATCAGATCGCAGCACACGTGCATGGGCGTGGTTTCTTGAAAACTTTTATATATCATAGCTTAGGACGTATTAAGGTATGATTATGTTTTAAAATTCAAAGTATTTTGTCAAAAAACAAGTAAGATATTGAGATTTTTGTTTCAGCTAATCAGAGCAAAGCGCACGTGCATGCGCGTGCATGCATGTGCATGATGACCGTAACTTCTTATAGGAGTCTATTGTGTCTGTCTATGTTCTAAATCTTATCGTGGTTGGTTGAAAAACAAGGGAGTTACAGCCATTTGAAGTTTAAGCCAATCAGATTGCAGCGCACGTGCATGCGCATGCTTTCATGACAAATGTTATACATCATGTTGTAGGACATCTTAAAGTATGCTTATATTTTAAATTTCATACCATTTCGTCAAAAAACGGAAAAGATATTGAGATTTTTGTTTCAGCCAATCAGAGCGAAGCGCACGTAAATGCGCGTGAGTTCTTGCTAATTTGACAGTGTCACATTATCTACACTATTAATATATCCTTATATAATGAGTTTCAAAGCATTTCATCGGAAAATGTTAAAGTTATGGCTATATTAAATATATTAGTCATTTCAGTCATTTCACGCGCCCGCACGTGCAGGCGTATGCGCGCAAAATGACCTTCGTTCCGCACACCTACACAACACACCTATTAACCCTAAAAAGGTTTTAGCTCAGTTGGGTGAACAGTTTCTGAGAACACTCGCGGACAAAAAAGTACCGGAGAAGAAATAAGAAGAAAAAAGAATAATAATAATAATAACTAGAAAGTCTGCTATTGCAAGCAATAGCATATGTCGCCCCGTATTAGACAAGACTTTCATTTTTATCATCACTAAAACAAAAGTCCATAAGCTAAGTTTGAACAACCATTGAGTTATATCAGTCCTTTCCATTGCAAACGGAAGACCTTAATTCGGTACACCCCACTCATTATTTTTAGAATCGGTAGGAGAAGAAAGTAGTGCAGGAAAAATACAAGTTCATCAATTTGCAGACTTGCATAAAAGAAATCTGGCAGATGTACTGAACTGAGCCTCATACTTGTTAATTGGCAGTATCTTTCCTATGATAAAAGCTTGGGAAATGTAATTTATGAAGAAGATCAGCCGAATTATTTTGTGTATTGTAACGCCAGTGAAAACTCTGAAATTTCCCTCTTTCACTTTCATTTTAGAGGTTTTACCGAAAAACGAATCTGACATGCCACCATCAATTCGAGCATTTCTGCATTGCAGAGAGCTGATGTGTGTTATGAGATGATAAATCATGTGTGAACTTTCTCAGTTTAGCGGAATCATGAACATTTTCGGCGAGATGAATGTTTTGTATACAGTGGTGATCAAGGCTTTGCGAACCATCAGGAGCGGATCAAAGAATTTATGAATGAATAAAAACTATGGAAATGACGTACCAATTTTTTAATTTATACTTGCACTATCTAATGAAATGAATAATATACAAGTGATAGATATACAAGAAAACGCGAAATGATAATAAATGTAGCTGACAATCGTTATTTTTTTTTATATAGATAAAATAAAATATTTATAAATTCAAGAGACAAAACAGAAGGAGAATGAATGATGGCAAAATATCACATGACGGGAACTGAATTTTATGAATGAAGATTTTAAAAAGTTACTTGTAAGTTGTATATGTTATATCTGTGTATTCTACTTGGCTGTGTGCTTCAAAAAAAAAGGGGGGGGGGTCGTCTTGAACACAGTAAATAGCCATAACGTTTGAACGGTAAGTACTAGGGCTTTCGTATTTCAAATATGTAATCCTTGTGAAAAGAACTTTTATTGGATACGACGAACTTTGACCCTTTGACCTAGACCTTGGAGAACACATGTGTGCATCTGAATCTTTTTTTCTGTTTCGTTTCTATGGCAACCGTGAGCGACTCATTACAATTATTTTGAAAGTAGAAATCACTTTGACACATTGCAAGGAATAAACATTGAAAGTTTCAAAACGATTGCCTGAGTAGTTATTGAGAAAATCGAAATTAAAGAATTTTAACTTTCACCTGGTTTCCATGGCAATAATCGATTATATGAAAATTTTAAATACGAGTTGCAGAACTACAGATACTAATCATTAAAATAAGAAAAGTTTCTTGACGAACGTTTAAGGGACTAGAGAGAACACTCTCGGACAAAATTTGTCGCTTTTTACAGGTTTCCATGGCAACGGTAGACATATTGGAACTGAACGACCTCACTGCACAACTACAACCAGTGATCGTCCTTTAAGGAAAGTTTCAGGAAGATTGTCCCAGCCATCTCCGAGAAACAGCCTGGATAAAAAAAACATGCGTACAATATCAATATGTCGTCCCCGACTTCGTTCGGGGCGACATAATAACTCCTGAATTTTTCTCATCAATAACTCCTGAATTTCCCCCTTCAATTCGAGCATTTCTGCATTGCAGAGAGCTGATGTGTGTTATGAGATGATAAATCATGTGTGAACTTTCTCAGTTTAGCGGAATCATGAACATTTTCGGCGAGATGAATGTTTTGTATACAGTGGTGATCAAGGCTTTGCGAACCATCAGGAGCGGATCAAAGAATTTATGAATGAATAAAAACTATGGAAATGACGTACCAATTTTTTAATTTATACTTGCACTATCTAATGAAATGAATAATATACAAGTGATAGATATACAAGAAAACGCGAAATGATAATAAATGTAGCTGACAATCGTTATTTTTTTTTATATAGATAAAATAAAATATTTATAAATTCAAGAGACAAAACAGAAGGAGAATGAATGATGGCAAAATATCACATGACGGGAACTGAATTTTATGAATGAAGATTTTAAAAAGTTACTTGTAAGTTGTATATGTTATATCTGTGTATTCTACTTGGCTGTGTGCTTCAAAAAAAAAGGGGGGGGGTCGTCTTGAACACAGTAAATAGCCATAACGTTTGAACGGTAAGTACTAGGGCTTTCGTATTTCAAATATGTAATCCTTGTGAAAAGAACTTTTATTGGATACGACGAACTTTGACCCTTTGACCTAGACCTTGGAGAACACATGTGTGCATCTGAATCTTTTTTTCTGTTTCGTTTCTATGGCAACCGTGAGCGACTCATTACAATTATTTTGAAAGTAGAAATCACTTTGACACATTGCAAGGAATAAACATTGAAAGTTTCAAAACGATTGCCTGAGTAGTTATTGAGAAAATCGAAATTAAAGAATTTTAACTTTCACCTGGTTTCCATGGCAATAATCGATTATATGAAAATTTTAAATACGAGTTGCAGAACTACAGATACTAATCATTAAAATAAGAAAAGTTTCTTGACGAACGTTTAAGGGACTAGAGAGAACACTCTCGGACAAAATTTGTCGCTTTTTACAGGTTTCCATGGCAACGGTAGACATATTGGAACTGAACGACCTCACTGCACAACTACAACCAGTGATCGTCCTTTAAGGAAAGTTTCAGGAAGATTGTCCCAGCCATCTCCGAGAAACAGCCTGGATAAAAAAAACATGCGTACAATATCAATATGTCGTCCCCGACTTCGTTCGGGGCGACATAATAAGAAACAGAGTAAAAACAATATGTTCCCAAACTTCGTTTGGGGAACATAACTAGATGCGTTCTTGTTGCTGGTGGAACAAGCAGGTCTTCCGACCGGTTTTCGTTAGAATTCTATGCTGCGTCATCCCATAAAATTTCAGAATGTATTTTTTTCGTTTATGTTCCTTTACAGCAGCCTCTCAACATATCTCATGATTATTACAGATATTCTTCAAAATATCTCAAAAATAGTTTTTAAAAATCGGGAAAATATTCCATACATGTTAAAAAAGAGAGAAAAGTCATTTGCAACTGAAAAAAGACAGAAACAAAGAAAAAAATGTCAACGCCCACAGTGGGATTCGAACCCCCGACAGTGGGATGAAGTTTGGTTTGGTCATATCTTTTCAATATATGCACGCATCAAGATATTGAACACATATTTAGAATTCTCTTAAGACACTCTATAAACCCTGTAAATCCTAAAGAAAAATATTGAAAAACAAAAAAGTTGAAAAATCGGACTTTTTGAATTCACTTCCGTTTGCAACCGGAAGTGCCGACGACGAAAAATAAAGGTCGTTCCCCATAATGGAGTTCGATGTTCTATCACCTCAGTGAGTTTCATGTTCATATCTTTAGCCGTTCTCGAGAAAACTGCTGGACAAAATGCCTTTTAAAAAATACAAAAATCCCCAAAAATCGCAAACGGAAGTAAATTTTGAAAAAATGAAAAACACGTCTGGAGATATTCTTATGATGCATCTTCCCTGAGAAAATCGTTGAAATCTGTCCACTCATAGCTGAGATATCGGCTGTACTATGAAAAAAGAATAATAATAATAATAATAATAATAAAAAACAGAAGGAAAACAATAAGGTCTTCCGAAGGAAGTCGGAAGACCTTAACTAGTACTAATTGTAACGGGGACCGTTACAGATGTTCCCCAAACGCTCCCCAACTCCCTTTTGGTGCCATATTCCCTGTAAGCTTCATTAAATAAGACAAACTCTTTGCATTTGAGACTTTGACAATGTTTACCCAGAAGTGTACCAAGTTCATTCAAATTTTAGCATTGCACGCGTGCGCATGTGAATGCATGTGCGTAATGATCATATCAGCCTGTCTACACAATCTATATATTTCTATATACTAAATATTAAAGTATTTAATCCAAAAGTATTAAAAAATACGCTTATTTAAGTGTATTTTTGATTTTACTCATTTCACGTGCACGCACGTGCATACATAAGCATGGTACCATTTCTACTTGTAGAAGTCCATGACATCTATCTATGTTCTAAATCCCACCACGTTCGTTTGAAAAATAAGAGAGTTATAGCTTTTTAAAGTTTAAGCTAATCAGATTGCAGCGTACGTACAGGCACGTGTATGCATGTGCATGGTGACCATATTTTCTTGTAGAAGTCCATTATATCTATCTATGTTCCAAATCCCATCCTCTTTGGTTGAAAACCAAGGGAGTTATAGCTATTTAAAGTTTAAGCCAATCAGATTGCAGCGCACGTGCATGCACGTGTTTTCATGAAAATTGCTATACATCATATTGTAGGATATCTTAATGCATGGCTATGTTCAAAATTTCAAAGGATTTTGTCAAAAAACAAGAGAGATATTGAGACTTTAGTTTCAACCAATCAGAGCGAAGTGCACGTGCATGCGCGTGAGATCTTGCTATTTTGACCATGCCATCATGTCTACACTACTAACATATCCTTTCATTATGAGTTTCAAAGCAGTTTATCAGAAAATAGTAAAGTTTTGGCTATATCTATTATAATGGTCATTTCACGTGTTTCACGTGCGCGCTCTTGCAAGCACGTGCGCGCAAATGACCTTGATTCCGCAAATCTAAATAACATCTCTACTGACCCTATAAAGGTTTTACCTACATCGGGTGAACAGTTTACAAGATCACTCCCGGACAAAAAAGTACCCAGGAAGAAGAAGAAAAATAATAATAATAACTAGAATGAACTCGTTGCGAGCAACGAGAGGTCTTCCGTCTGATTCCGGAAAGAAAGCGTAGAATGTAGCTGAAAAATATAAAAAAAAAAAAAGAAAATTGCACAAAAGGGGGATGGAACGTAAGTCGCCAGCATGAAATTCCAACGCTCTTAATATTACACTATTGAAACCTCTTCTCTAAATCTACTTGTATACATTCACGAAACAGTGCTTCTCTCTTTGAATTATCAAAAACGGGTCACTATTCAAAATTTAGCGCCATACACCACGAGTTAATCTTAGCACCTTTTCTTTGGAATGTTTTATCAAATAGAAGTGATATCTTCAATGAAATTAAAATAAGAACGTTCTTTAAGCCTTCGCTTCGAAGTTTTAAAAGTATATTTAACACATTTTACAAATTCCATTATGTACATATGCATGTAACACTAAAGCGATGAAACGATTATAATTTTTTTTTAATTTCCTGTTTATTATCCCCAATGTGAACTATCCCGATAAGTTTATCGAAAAAGGTTGAAACGTTTCGCCAAAAAACATGGCTCGCCCTACGACGGTCAAGGAATCATGCATCATTAATGCTCAATAACTTGAATCAGATCTTTGAGACAAGAATGCTAGAATAAACTCCATGAAGCGATCTTTAAAAAAATGTTTTCTTATTTTTTTCTTAGTTATTAGTTTAATATGAAACAAGTGTGAATAGAAAAAAAGTGGTTAAGATTTAAACTTACAATATAACTTGATATTCTTTTTTGAGAAAGTATTACTAATAAGTATGATTTAAGATCTGCTTTTCTGTGATGCACAAAAGATATTAGGTATCAAATTTCAATTGCACATTTAGTCTTTTCATTTTCTACTTTGAAAACCAGCCAAAACCAATTATAGAAGACGTTAGTTTGACATAGAACTGCAACGTAACAACGACGTGACAATCGAAGTATTCCTTTACATTTCATTTATCCTTATGTTACATTCGTTTAAGCAAACGCTCTGCTGCCCCATTGCGAAATACCGGAGACAGCCGCCATTTTGGACCCGCTTCAGATTTTCGAATGCTTATATCTGGAGTTTAGATTTATCAATATTCAAACAAATTATATAGTTAGGATTATAAGAAGAGTCTCTATTTACATACCAAAAATAAATGAAAAATATTGAAAAACAAAAAAGTTAGAAAATACACTTTTTTTCAATGTACACCTCGTAACGACCGGAAGTAATGACGACGCACGAAAAGGCAATTCTGCAAACCACAAAGTCATGATCTATCATCTCCAATAAGTCTCCAGTTCATATCCTCAACCATTTTCGATAAAAGTGCGCGACAAAATCGCATTTTAAAATCAGGAAATTGTCCATAACTTGGCACCAGAAGCGAATTTTCCAAATTTTTCTTCGGATGTAACAACTTCATATAATGTCACATATTTTGTGAAAGTTTCATGAAAAACCGCTGAATAGTTTTCGAGAAATCGCCTGCACAAAATTTTGTCAAAAAAAAGAATAATAATAATAATAATAAGAATAATAATAATAAGAAACAATAGAATCACTATAAGGTCTTCCGTGAAGACGGAAGACCTTAATAAGAAACAGAGTAAAAACAATATGTTCCCCAACTTCGTTTGGGGAACATAATAAGAAACAGAGTAAAAACAATATGTTCCCAAACTCCGTTTGGGGAACATAATAATAATAGGGAAAAAGAAACCGAACGAAAACAATAAGGTCTTCCGTTGGAAACGGAAGACCTTAATAATAATAATAATAAAAAACAGAAGGAAAACAATAAGGTCTTCCGAAGGAAGTCGGAAGACCTTAACTAGAAACGATCTCGTTGCGAGCAACGAGAGGTCTTCCGTCCGATTCAGGAAAAAAAATCTCGTAAAATCGAGCTGAAGAGTGATTCAAAATTTTGGTCGCAAAGGGGATTGAACCCATGTCGCCTTTTTCTGTTTTATCCCCAACGCGCAAACCATTAAGGTTTTGGAAGTACTGCTCTAAATGTACTTGTGTGTATACTTTTGCAACCGTACACCTTTCTAAGAATCATAAAAGGCGGGTCACTATTAATAATTTGCGCCAAACGCCACGAGTAAATATTCGCGCATTTTCTTTGTACTAATCTATTAAATATGTCTGATAGTTTCAATGAAAAAAAAGAAATAAAACGTTCTTATCCCCTTTATTTTATTTCGACGTTTAAAAAGTCATTGTAAACATTACATATATCGTATCTAGCCCAGTTACACTAAAGTAGTGAAACGGTAATTAAGTGTTAAGATTGACACTGAATTGCAACGTACTACTACGTGAAAGTCCAAGTAATTTTTTTACATTTCATGCATTCTTATGTCAGAATAGTTTAATCAAACGTTCAGCTGGCTCTATAAACCCCAATTGCGAAATTGCGAAATGGCGGAATTGACAAAGACAGCCGCCATCTTCGGTCCGCTTCAGATTTTCAAATATTAATATATAGAATTCAGATAAGCCAATTTTCAAACAACTTATATAGTAAGCATCAAATTGTTAAGATGAATACTTTTTCTCAGTAATGTATAACAAAATATTGATCTTAAGAGAGTTATAGATTAAAGACTTTTGGCCCCTCTGAGCCCCTAATTTGAAGGGTCAGCCCTATTTTTTTGAGATCAAATGAAAGGTCAAGCGATGTTGCACATTTTGTCTTCAATATGCTTTAACAAATTATGAACAGGTGTGAAGATATGAGACAAAATGCGTCAAATTTTGTGAGATATTTCTGAGACATTTTTTCGGCCCTATTGAACTCCGGTGCCTTTTGCGCTAGAAAAATTTGGAGACCCAATTACAACTCACTAAACCTTCCTCTATTTTCCCTGAAAATTTCAAGTCCATATCTTAAGTCGTTTCGGAGGAGTTTCCCGGACAAGCCTACCCTCTTAAAATCAGAAAATCGTCCATATCTCACGACCGGAAGTGAGATAATCAAAAAGGAAAAAAACCTATCAAGATCAATTGAATATCTTTCAGATCTGAAAGTTTGGTTTAAATCGGACGAGCCATCTTTGAGAAATCGCTTGCACAAAATCGGTTGGAAGAAAAATAATAATAGGGAAAAAGAAACCGAAGAATAACAAGAAGGTCTTCCGTTGGAGACGGAAGACCTTAATAAGAAACAGAGTAAAAACAATATGTTCCCCAACTTTGTTTGGGGAACATAATTATTAGTGTGAAAATTAAAAAAAAATACAAAGTAAAAATAATATGGCTGTTACATGCAATCTATCTAATTATGATTTATGAACTTGTGAGCAGCGATAAAATGACATTGATTAACTCTAATGAGATGATTTTCAGCGCTCCAGAGTACTAGCTATAGAGGTACCTCTGTGGGGACTTATTCATGCTTAAAAAATAGTTATTCGAACATAATTAAATAATTATAAAATATGCTTTTTTCTTTTCTCTCTTTCTTTTTTTCAGATAAAAATGGCTGGCTGATGAAGGACTGTCAGTGATATTTGATCATAGGCGTCGGAAGCAAATTGAAAGTGGAGGGGGGGGGGCTAATTGAAAGTGGGGGCTAAACCAACGAAAGAAGGGAAATTCCAATTTTCAATGCCTATATTATGTATATATTTGCAAAAAAAGCCCCCCCCCGGTTCCGACGCCTATGTTTGATAAAGTGTACATCAATCTTGGTTTAGTGCACAATTATCTTTGTAATGAATATCGGTAAATGTGTACCTTAAAAGAAGAAAACAAAAAACAGAGATCATTGTGTTCCATTTTTATTTATTATACGTAGATGCACACAAAAGTATGTAAATAGATGTCTTAAGAAGATAAGAAGTACATTCCAGTGTTTCGTCTTTATAGACTCCTCTCTGGTAATCATTAATTATAATCTTTGCTTTTGTTCCGGTCTGCAGGTATGGGCACTCTTCCTTAATGATATTTACCTGTCCTTCACGATTTATAACAATCGAGACATTGATTTCATTTCATATAAAAGTGTTTTCACAGATCCACGTAGATTAGTGATCGAAAGCATTACAATGCCTAAACTCTGAAATTCCAAATCTCGCTTTCAACGAGATTAAGCGTGGATTAAACCTAATAAAAGGAGGATCTCCCATCTTTGAGAGGGTCGTGAGGCAGGTTTATTGATGTATACATGGCGTGATCATTTAGTTAAAAATATTTCAAGTTTAACAATAAAAAAGCAAGTCTCTTACTTATCTACCTTCAAACCCACTTATGTAGGATTTAAATGTGCACATCTTGGGATTTTATAAATTCTTTTAAAAATGATTTACTTTTTTATATAATATATTGAAATAAAAGGCCAGTTCATACTATATAAGAAATTTATTCCTCTTTGTACTTAATGAAAAATGAATATTTTCTTATATCATCTCTCTCACTCTCTTTCTCGATCATCCAGTGACATACTAAAAGACGCCAAATTCGATTTTGTTTTCATTCAGTATATTTTTGGTCTGCCACGTCAGTTTCAGTTTGAGTACATGTATAGTCTAAATCTGTAGATTGCATATTACATGTATATTTAATATAATGATGAAGAAAATCCGAGTTTAAATGATTATTACAGACAAAGTACTTGGTACAATAATTCATTTTTTTCTAACATGTATCGTGTGATGATTTCGCAACCGATCTTTAAATTTTCAATTCATGTGTCCAATCTAAAATGTTACATTAAGTTATTCCACACAAAATAAAATAAAAATGAGTTTTATGTACATGTATTTCCACTTAGAACTTATATTTTAAATTGAATAAAATTAATTCATTTTTATCTGTTCAGTTATTCGGTGAAGTACTTCTAGTAATTAAATTAGTTATCACCATGTGGGATTTAATTTTGAACACCTATGTTAATGGTAACAATCTTTGAGAAAACAGAAAGATAATGAAAATTTAATTTACTTCCTAATTTGCTAATTGTCAGAAACACCAGTTTTAAATATATCTCATGTAAACCTATTACAGACAAAAACATGTAGTTCACATATCATTCCATTTTTTAGAATTATATTTTTAATTTTGTCGCTGCTTTTCACAGAAATCATCGATAGATTTCATAAAGTGTTCGATTTTAGTGTTCAGTGTTTTCTCGTAGTTATTGTGAGGGCTCTTCTGTTTTTTAGAGGAGTTTTCCTCCACGAGCTGCTTCAACAGACGTGCTCGGGTGGCTTTCGAGAACGTCATATCCACGTTCAGAATTTGTTCTCGCTGGTCCTCGGCAAAAACAGGAGTTTCCGTAGCAAGTTTTTTCATCAGTTTCTCTCGCTTTTTCATTTTGAATGGATCGTGTTTATATCGGTCTTGGGGCTTGACGTAATCGTGCAGCTTTCTTCCTCTGAACCAAAGATAATCGCGATGATCTACGTCAGTCATACTCTTTAAGTCTGGGTCCTCTGCATGAATCAACTCGCCACCTGCCACCGTGTGGGGGCGCTGTTTCTCAACATGTGATAAAGTAATGGCCGTCGTTCCGTCTTTCTCTAGAGCAACATTAACAATCTGAATTCGTCCATCATCCATACTGGTCTGAGAGCGCAGGAGTCTTTCACCTTTTCCGGGTTCATCAGGGACGGAATTCCCACCAGTATTATAGTCCGGTGTTTTCTCATCAGACGGAATAGTGTAGACCAACATATATTGCTGTTCGCGTTTGTCCTCCATTTCTTCGTTTGGAGTTTCCAGGACTGTTGGTAGACGCATGCGTTCTTCTTGTTCTCCTGTCTCTTTTTCGCCACTGTTCGATAGATTTTTAGCCGTTTCGTCTTCCGCGTGGGTATCATTAGTAGCTTTTTCGTGTTTTGCTTTTTTATCTGAATCCTTAGTTCTGTTCAATTCAAAATTCCCTTGCATATTACTTTCAAGAAGATTTTTATTTATGGCCACCTCTTCAATCCCTTTAAATTTGGCTAGTTTTGATTCTTCAGTTTCATTCAAATTCACATCCTTGTCATCTTTAGATAACAGCGTCGCTTTTTTCACTGATGATGCTTCAGAGAAAGACATAGAAACTAAATCCGTTTTTTCAGACTTCTTAAACTTTGCGGATTTGGTTCTTGGAGTTCTTCCAAATTGGTAATTTGCGATTGGTTTGTTCGTGTTTGAATATTTATCGTAGCCATTAAATTGACCGTGCATATCCTCACTTTGAGAAAACGTTGTACCAGAAACATGGTGATGATTTTGATCACTTTGAGAATTACATCCATTAAAACCCAAGGATCCTTCTCGACTGTCTTGTATTGCCTCACCATTATCAGGACAAGTATCTAATGTGTTCGAATCACTCGATTTTCGGGAGGATTTGGCTCGCCTCTGAATTTTTCGTTCTCGAGATTCAGAAGATGGAAAATTGTTCTGTTTAAACAAAACATTGAATGTTGACTCCGATGGCGTCACCGACCAAGGTTTGTTATGACGTTGCATCTGACGTACTGTCACGTGATCACTTTTTTCGCAAAGGAACTGACAATCCGGACATGGACTATTCCCGGAAGTTCGTCTACTTTCGTTGCAGAATTGAGAAATCCTTTTCCTTTCTTTTTTTAAGTTATCGTGATACAATCCCCTCTCATCTGAAAGTTTGCTAAGTTTTTCCTTCAAGGCCTTGTCTTCTCGGCGATTTCTCGTCATCGCAAGAACCTCACTTTCGGTAAACCTTCTCCCCATTTTCAGTACACTTCTCCGAATAACTAAAAGTAACTTTACATTAATTTCTAGACGTTTCGTCGGCAAAGTGAAAACACAGAATACATTCGTGACATTTTATGTCTCTCGTTCTGTATGTTTTTGGCTTTTTAATAAATCAGCGCACGTGCTGCGCCGTACAACCCGGGAAAGTATTTGACAAGGTTTGTCAAAAGCTTAGAAGATAAAAATTGATCCCTTGTCTGTTAATACAAGATTTAAGAACGTCACTTGGCGCAGATAAAGGAATCTTAACACGGCTATTTGTTCATCAAACATCAATAAAATTTCAATCTCACATCATGTAAGGTTCCTTGATTTTTGCTAACTCCGAGGTCAGACTGTACGTGTGTTTTAAGCCGTTTTAGAACACTGGTCCTCTTTTCCTTGTATCGATTTCGCCCTCCATCAATCACGGAGACCTGAATCAGATTTTTACCCCGATCGGCCCGACTTGGAAGCTTAAAAATTTTGACAAAGACCGTTAAACTAAATCCGCGGGTGAAGACGGATATGTTAAATGGGTGGTCAAATTTTTAACAAAACTATAGAAAAACAAACCTACATGAGATTTTCTGACCCCGCGTATAGATTTAACAAATTAAAAGTACAAAGGCATTGTTGCCTTCCATTCAAAATCAAAACAGTAGCATCTTTTTAAAGCCGATTTAATACCCTGTTAGTACAAGTTTGATAAGTCAACACGCGGAACTGTTCTGTTTTCAAATTTTAAATACGTACAATCTAATATTTTCTTTCACGGTCTTTGATATTAATGTGCGTATTTGTGTTGTTACATTGATTTAATTGTATGCATTTATGCGCTGGTTTTTCTGCCCGTTTCAATTGTTTGTTAAGCATTGTGAAAAGCTCTTCTAGATTTTCGAGTAACGGAAATGAAAGTTTCTTTCTTTTAAGATACACAAAGAAGATTTTGCTAAACGTTTACTCAGGAGTAAATTCAAAATGAAAACCTGTGATTAATTTTTACAACTAATAATCATAAAATCTCAACACATTCATTATTCTCAAAGCAGGAGGCATGAGAGTAAACAAGATATTTATAAAACCTAATTTTTGATGACGTAAAAGTGAGAAGAGATGCATGTGTGAGTTCAAACTTGGTAACTTACATGTAATACTATGATGTTTTTAAGAAATTAAGTTTTTCTTGGTGAGTGTTAAGAGGCAAGCGAGTCAATATTTTGTGATGTTAAATCCGAGTCTTTGGTAAAATGGAATCTTGAGAAGGGACGAGGAGTCAATACTCAAGTCTAATGGATAATTTTTTTTAATTAATCAATTTCTCATATAATGTCAAGGAAAACAATTTTAGTAAACAAAACAGTAGTCTAAGAACATAGAGCTGAAACATATTAAAATCAAAATAAAAACAAAGAAAAACATAAACAAATACGATTTACTAATACAATTAAAATTAAATGAAATGAAAAAATGTAATGAATTGAGTAAGACATTGGCAAAACTACTAAAATATATACAAATATTTATTGTTTTTTTTAAATAAACAATGTAAAATTTTCACTCGATTAAATATGTATGGATAAAACGCATTATTTTTTTTCAATTCAGTGCCACTGGTATAAGATAAGATAAGATAATTTTATGTTCCAATTTTGGGCCCATAAGGCATAGAGATTCTTTTAACAATGACAAGATAGAAAGTTCTGAAAGAAAGGTTAGTAAACATACACAAACATAAACACACACATGTGTATATCTGATATAATATATACAAGTAACTGTACATGTAGATGCAGCAGTTGGGGTTATCAAATCGCTAATTAACATGCAATCAAAATCAATATTATCAATATACATATATACTAGTATACAAATAGATATGTGTCAATAACATCATTTATGAGGACCCATGGCATTATGCCTTATTTTGAAGGCTTTGATAAGATACTGACTTAGTTTTGTAATAATTAGATTGTCTTCATTAGACATTAACCAGAGAAATTTGTCTGCTTTTGATAATAATATGAAATTTTTGTTAAGTAATGAGATATCACTAAAAAATTTATCTCTCTCCTCAGTATATAATGGGCATTCAGTAAGGAAATGATATTCATCTTCTATATAGTTTTGGTTACACATTAAACATATTCTTTTGTTTCTATCTAAGGGAATTCTTTGACCAGCATTATTTTTTACAGATTCATATCTGCCTTTTTCAATTCTTAGGTCATGTGCACTTATTCTAAATCTGCATATGGATTTTCTTATTTCATGAGATTTGTTGTACATATAGTTTTCCATTGTAAAATTTTCTTTAAACATGAAATAAGTAGTAAGTTTTCCAGAGTAAAGTCCCTCTTCACGTTTCATTTTCCAATATTGTACATGTTGTAGGAAGTGTTTTTTCAAATGTTTCTTGACTTGCTTTTTTAAAAATGTGTTGTTGTATGTTTTACATTCTGGTAATGAGAGATTAATTTTCTTACTGAAATAAATTACATTTTTGTACCAGCAGTTAATATTGCCTTGACTAAGGTTAATATTTTCTGTATATGCTTTATGTAACAGGGAAGATTCTGGACTTGATTGCAACCTATGCCAGTATAATAAGATGTTTTGAATTATTGAAAAATACATAGGGTATCTTCCCAGTTCAGACATTATTGCAATATTAGTACTTTTTTTCCCAGCTTCCAATAGATATTTACAAAATTTTGTATTTAAGCTTTCTGCCTCCCACTCTTTAAATATATCGTATAAATATTTGTTTTTTTTTCTTGTATGCGTGCTGTAAGGGTTCCCCAAATTTCACCATGTTCACAGCCATATAATGTAATAGGCTTTATCATGTGATCAAAAAGATGTAGGAGTGTTTTGATGGGAGGGTGAATAGCTATTAGGTCTTTGTATAATTTGAAAGAGGCTTTAAGCGCTTTATAATATAGATGAGATCTTGCTTCTTTGAAGGATCCACATGAGGTTAAAATGACACCTAAGTATTTATATTTGTTTACACATTCAATAAGGGAATTTTCAAGTGTGAACTTTTCATTAATAAAATGACCACCTTTGTTAAAGATCATTCACGTACAATCATGGTGCACAAGTTAATATTACATGATACCCGGTACTGTTTTCTGGAGCTAAAAAAATACACGCTGTTTTTTCATTATGCAGATATCCATGAAAATCGAAAGTACATCTATATCACCTTCAGAACACAGGTACTTGTGGAAAGGACACCCCCCCCCCACCCCATCCCTCGATATTCAACCCCGTGGCTTATTGGACATTTTTTTTCCAAAAATTATATTTATTACACTTATTCTTCATGTGTACAATATAAAAAAAAAGTCAAAACCCCAAAACAATTGCTCCACAAAAAATAACCCACTATACATTATAATGTATAGTAGGGTATTGACGACTTTTTTCATATTGTACACATATGATGAATAAGTGTAATAAATATAATTTGTGAAAAAAATGTCCAATAAGCCCCGGGGTTGAATATCGAGGGGGGGGTATCCTTTCCACAAGTACCAGCTGCTGCAGAAGCATCGGTTTATGATACATGTATCATAACATGTACACTTCCCAATCCGACGGACATGCAGACGGTTAGAGTGTCATAACAAATACACCCGTCAATTTTAAAAGATCTTACGAATGCCTTGTGGACAAGAGTTTCAAATATATTAGTTACCTCAAGTTTTTTTGCAACACGCAACCCGACTTAAAGAAAATGAAATTAAAATTTTCAACAGGTAAATTCTTTCCAGATTTTCACCTTCGCCTCTAAAATGATAAGTACATTGACTTTTATCAGATAATCGGTTTAATAAATTACAGGTTTAACACGATATAGTAGGAGCCGTGCTGTAAATAAACACGACTCGGAGATGATTTGCAATAAATTCTGATTTATCTCACGGAAGGGTAGTTCATTCGTGATGTTATATTAGTCTGGTCTTACGATCAGCGGTGTTAGCAGGTAACGGCTTATAATGTAGGGAAGGTTAAGTATACTTTAAATACTGAGGGTGAAGCTAGAACACTTTGTCACTGATAAAAAAAAAAATAAAATAAAATTTATAAAAAGTAGGTTGATTTGTTTTATATTGGTAGCAATGCCTGGTACATTCATATATTTTTTTTAATTATACTTTTCTCTTATTTTTTATTTGAAAAAAGAATTATAATTGAGTTAACTTTATCAGATCAATTTTGGAGGTAAATTAATTCAATTCGTTTAAAGCGCATTGATAAGGATATGATAATATTGTTATAAAAAGCTTATAATTTGATAGAAAATTCTCTATCTCTCTCTTGAAGACGGCAAACTCTTTTTTCTTTTAATTGATCTTCATTTTTGGTTTACATGTATCGGCTCCTAATTGCTAGGGTATAGGGAAGATAACTCTAAAATGCCTATGAACCAATACTTTTCAAGAATGATTCATGACCGAGTTATCCAACTTGAAGTAGTAATCTGACGCGGAAAAGTTTGCATATATATAAATCTGAGGGTATACATATTGTTACGAATTTAGTAAAAGTAGAAATCAACACCAAGATCAATTTTAGAATTTAAAATAGCATTGTCTTAGACGAAGAACCAATGAATTAGACTTACAACTCACATGACACAAAGTTAAGCTTTTTCCTTATTCGTGTAAATAGAGCAATCTGTGAAATGGGGTTTAGATGTCGGCTTATTTTGCACATGCACTCGCGTGCATTATTAGAAAGAGTCAGACTATGGAAGATTAACTACATATGACAGTTCCATCTTCACGTGTCTAGAACTAGACTTGTGATAAAATCCAATTGTTTAAATACATATCATATTCTGATAATTTTTACGGAACAAAATTATCTACACACACGGTGAATGGGGTAATTTTTTTTTTTTTTTTTAATTTTTAGTTTCTCGCTAGAATCATAAAATTTTGGAAATGTGGTGCAGACATATCCGTTACCAAATGACAGTTAATTGCCTTAAAAAAATAGTTATTTATCTGATAGTTAATTTGTTGAACCCCCCCCCGCCTCCTGAAATACCACCTTTTATCAGGTGTTGTGCAGTACATTGGTTAGCGTGATAGTATAAATGGAACATGAAACATAGCACACTGTACATCGGATTTTTATTGCTTGTTTAGGGAATCTCATGTATCTCATATTATTTTTTCAAAAAATAGAATTTTTAAAATATATTTTTTCTCTCGGATGTTTTTATTTATCACAAATTTTTATATCTTAAAAAGAATATTTCTATTTTAAATACTTAATTACAAATTGAATGATTTTTTTTTAAATATATGAAGCCATAGGTATTCTGCACACCTTGATCACTGATCTCCTTTAATCCTAGTTTATAAAAAGTCAAGTTTTTTCCATGCTTAAGCAACTAGCTTTCTCTACCTTTTAGGTTTGGATCATAACATACTGTATAACTTCCGCCCCAATTTCTATTTTCTCTACTTTACTTCTCTCTCTCTCTCTCTCTGAGAACATGTGTTTTTTTAATTCATACCCCTCTTCAATGACTTTTTTATAAACTCAGCTTTGTCCCAGTATGATTTATGAACTCCTCTTTAACGCTTCCTATCTCTTATTGAACTGTTGATTTCATTCCATGCCTCTTCATACTTCATATATACATGTATAGTGTACATATATACTCACCCTTTTTGTATTTCGATCGTTTTATTTCCTTTTACTGTTCAAACTACACCTGTGTCGTTTTCCACGTGTTATCTGAAGAACTAACCTGGGTAAATACTCCTAAAGGCTGCAGATGAAAGCGTTATTTGCTGAAACTGTTGATCTATATTTGTAAGAATTCTATGTAAATAATACACGATCGAAGACAACAATAGGTGACATGTCCTTGAAAAGGAATACTTAACTGCAATAAAAGTTACCAGTGGAAATGGTGAATTTTAGAAACCTGGAAGAAATATTTTTTTGAAACGAACGGAAAAGCAGAACTACGTAATAAAAATTATATTTACAGCCCACATTGCTAACGTTTTCACATCTTTTATATTTTTGAGTACTATTATAACAGGATACAGACTTTAGAAACTTTTTTAATTCCAGGAATGCACCCATTAACAATACATGCAGTATTTAACTTAGATTAAAAAAAAAATAAATTACATAAAACAAATGCTTACATTTTTCTTTAAAAGTATATGGTAGGCATACATATTAGCTTCTATATGTATAAAGTCCAATGGGCATAGCTACATGTATGTCAAAAATTCCTCAGTCATACCCAATACAAAATTTCGCCTATAGATAATTGCAGCCCGGAGGACCGGGCTGCTCTATACATATAAGTTTAAGTGTTGGTGTATGGGGATTGGGGCGGGAGTAGTTATTCAGAATTAGAGGTTTTCTAAACATTGAAAAGATTGTTAATCAGAATGTTCTTTCCTTTATAAATAAGGAGATACATAATATATTTACTTCAATAAAGTGAATTTGTAAAAATATGTATGTTTTTCATATTTAATATATAAAGTTGCTTATCATTTACTATCGAAAAAATGACAGGTCCCTTTTTTTAGAACATCGAATTTTACTTCTCGCAAAAAAACGTACTCTGCACAGTTCGTGTTTTATATTCGAAAATTGAAAATTAAAATATATTTTTGAATATAAGTGATGCATGTGTCTAACTTCAATTTATATTTTATGCAGCCAACATTTACTTGAGGAATTGATCAAGTTTAAAATGGTATCGTTTTTGTTTGATTTTTATCCGACTATGAGTTTTTTTAAAATATTCGCCACTATCGTCTCCATCAATTAGACGCATGTCTTTTCACATATACATGTATCAAAGCGGTTTGATGATCAAGACTTATTTCCCATTGTTTACTTTATATATTTCCCGGGCGACAATTGATGGTTACATCAATGTTTTCTTGTTGTTCCTTTGATAGATCTGTATACCAAATTTCATTTCAGTAGCAAATTATTGGAATTTTTCTAAGTCCAAGGGGAATAACTCTGTTAAAAATTGCTCGATCGTACCCAAAACAAAACGTTGACCTAGAAATTCTTATCATTAACCTGTATACCATGCACATTTCATTCCGTAAATGCAATGTGTGTGAATAAAATGAAACGTGGTTGACTGACATTCATACAACAGCAAAGCAATATGCCCTCCCTTCTTCAAAAGAGGCCTATAGTTATTTGATTTTAAACGATAAAGCTCAATATTTTGATCTGAGTTGAATTCAGTTTTGCGATTCTAGAGATAAGCTGGTGACGAGTGGAAAAAAAAACCACGAAAAACAATGGACCCCGTAAAAAATATCATTCGTATCAATTGGCACTGGATAATCTGTAATACATTTGGAATTTTGGTCGGAGAGATACTCCTAATATGCTTATCACATTAAATTTTTGCTTTTTCTTGGTCAGTATTGATGTTTTACTGGTCAATAGCAACCCATATTTATTTACACAAAAGTTGCCTTGTGAATTGTGTGATATTTACTTTTTGCTAATCAATCGAAATTTAACCATGTTTAAGAGTTCGTTGTATAGATTGTACATGTAATTGTTTGTTTTCTTGTCAAGAAGTTGTTTGATACTGTCTTAATTATTTCAAATATTGAACTTCTTAAAGTTCCCCTGGCCTTAAAGTCCCTTGCTAATTTAAACTTTTAAACCTGCACTAACGCGGTTCAGCAAGTGAAATTCTCACATAACAATATTTTGATTTCGTCTTGGTGTGGGGAATTCTGAACCCTATATATGACCTTTACTAGTATATGTTAATCAAAACCAAATTAATACTTCAGGAAATTAAAAGCTTAAATATGTGTTCTGAGATGATTCTTTTGTTTCCTCCATTCGACTGTATCGTCAGAGGTTCATGCATCTTTAATTCCTAATGAGATGTTTATTGTCTCCTAAACACGTTATAAATGTTAACCATTTGCAAAGTGCGAAATCTTCAGCTACCAGACAGTAATTCATAATGCATCAGATACAGACGTGTTAATTAGGTAGTGTTTCTTCTCTCTACAATTACACATACATATATATGTAGTAGTCCATATAAATACTGAACACATGTACATGCATACTAATATTTTAGCAATTTGAAGGAAATGTTTTGTAAGGCAAAAACTACAGTTTTAGAACTTGTGTCTGATCCTTCTTACATTTTGTCAAAAAAATATACACGCTCCACTCAAATAACCTAAATTGAATTTAGATATAGGATCCTCTTTCTATATAAATACATTCAAGATTCATATAGAAGACTTGTTCATTATGAATACTAGTCCATTATAAGCTAGATACTAGACAGACTATAAATCTTGAAAATCTACTTATGGCCAGCTCTCCAAAGACATGCACGCAAATTCCTGCTAATGGTACATTAATTCGGAGTGCTGATCCGGCAGCAATTAGCGAGAGAGAAAAGAAAACGAGGAAATTGTGTCTACATTTGAAAAGTTTCTTCTGATCAATTATGGATTTTTTTTTTTATCTTCCAACATTCTATTTTTTTAACAATCTTACTTTTATTTAGTTTAAATCGAAGTTTTGTACGTATTGATGCAATATCATTATCGGCCGTAGTTATTTGTAAAGTGCACATGGGAAAATGAGATGTTCTTATTTTATTAGTTCCATAAAATAATTCTCAAATGATAACATGTATAAAATCATGAGTAAAATATTTTAAAGCCTTGCTTTAAATCAAGTTTTAATCGTTGTTATTTTGTTTCAATTCCATTATCATCTGGCATCAGATAATTGATAATTTACGGTTGAATAGAAAGAGTTTACAAGAGGTACTCCCCATCCAGGGAGTGTGTAAGATACGAAAGGCATCGTTATGATTTTCCGGATAATAATGACGTGCATGTGGTAAAAGTGCATGATGAATAAAAAATTGAAAAGTTGCTCCACTAGTAAAAACTTGTTTGAAAATCCTATACAGCTGTAAATGACACAAAGGTTACATGTATTTTTATACATTTTGCACTGCACCATGCAGCATAGCCTACTCTGCAGAATTTTAACCATATATGCATTATCACGTGAATCCAAGGTATCAGCAGGTGGTTTATTTTGAAAGGCCTTTATCTTCATTTTGATGACAATAACTTCTCATATTCATCATTGACTTTTTTACATCGATAAATCCATTGGATGAGTAAATGCACTAAAATTTCTAGTTTAAAATACATTTTATTCATTGAATTGGATTGAACAGCAGGCATAATACTATGGTAAAATTTCTTTTAAATTTTGAAAAATATTTATTTATTTATTTTGCTGTAAGACGGCCTGAAATAAAAATGATCACTATTTCAGCTTTGAATATCCTGTGCTTTTCTTGCATGGATGCTTTGAATTGTGAAAGTAATATTTTGACATGTTAGATATGTTAGCGGCCGATTTGATCATCAATTTACTTGTTCGTGTTAATTTTCTCACAGTATATTGTGAAAGTTTTGTATAATTCCAACCACATTAGTGGAACAATCAAGTACATATGTTAATAAAATTTCATTTTGCATATGGTCTATAACTTATACTAGACTTTTCCAAAATATTTGATCCTCATAAACAATTGTAAAAGCTTGTGGTATCCAATAGTACAATACATTAATTTTGCTTGCAATTCTCAAATTTTATTTCTTTTTTGCTTTAATGCAAGCATCAAGTGTACTAAAACATACTCAATATTAAGCTTTGAGCATGGTGATTTTTGTAAGCATGGGTCAGTTATTGATCATTGAGCAAGAGTTTTGAACACAATGATTGATCTCTATCTCACGTAGTCAGAATTAGAGACTCTTTCATTCAATTCCATTGCCAGACCCTTTTTGAATCAGGTATAAATGCCAGTCATGGATATTACGAAATCATATCAAACACTCTTCTCGTTTTCCACATAAACTCCATCTTAGTTAAATTCCAACATTTTGATTGGATAAAACATGTTTGGTTAGTTACTCAATTCCGTCATCTTGTTGTTTCCACTTGATTGTGAAGTCACGATTTTTTGCTTCCTTTTCTAATTTTTGTATGTACTGGCTAACTCGAGCTTGGCTAGCCTCGTATCTTTCTCGTTCTTCTCTAAGGGCATCACTCATTGTATATGTAGTTACTACCGGACCCTGTTTACGTAATCTGGCCAGTTTCTGCAGTTCCTTACGTAATTCATACGCTGCAACCGACTTGTCAAAGAACAGTTTGTTTGGTTTATGAAATTTCTTTGGAGTTGAAAGTTTGTTGATTTTTGAATTTACAGGAGACGACTTAGGGCGTTCTTTTTCGTCCGGAATTAAGCTTGAGTTTGGAATTGTACTCTGAGCTCTGTTATCAACCGTACCTGGAAGATCGGGAGCTTTTCGTGACGTCATCGGTGCCGATTGACTTCGTTTGGCCGACACAAACACGGAATTTATATCTCTTACCGAATTTATACATTTCTCGTCGCTAGGAATATATTCCTTATACACAGAAAACTTAACAGAGGGCCGCTTATGTTTTGTAATAATTCCGGACTTATGACGACCGCTGTCAGAATCAGAGTCACTTTGACTCTCACAATCACTGTCTTCATCATATCCTTTATTCACTTCCGGTTCCGGAATAGTTTTGCCTTCTTCATCGTTACCCTTTACATCGTTTTGTATTTTCTGACATTCCTGTCTGATCCTGCCGCTTCGTACTTGGTACTTGTGTGCCTCGTGTCGATGCGTTTTCTGTGACGCTTTCTTCTGATTTTCAATGTCGTCCATTAACATATTATACCGTGTCTGGACAATTTTATTCCTCCGAAACGCGTCCCTCTCATTGTCACTCCAAAACACCACAGGGCGGGGGAGTTTCCTCTCTCCCTCCCCCATCCTATATTTAGAAGCACTTCCATTCTTTTTCGATGGTTTCTTTTTGACATCTATCAATTCAATTTGTGCTGAATTATCCATGATGTTGTAAATATCACAACCATTAAAGACCACAATGGGAATTCATCTAAAACTCCAATATCAAATCCAGCGTTTTATGTTTAATTAAAACCAGAATCTTTAAAAAGACGAAAATCAATATTTCCTCTCGTCCGTTGTCTTATGTTTTATGACTGAGTTCATGATATGAACATAAATTTTCCATATCCAAGACGTATCACCGTTTCATTGTAATGTCACACTGTATACGAACTATTTGCTTAATATCTTGAAAAGGGGTAATTTCGCTATCATATTGAAATTAAAATACACAAATCACGCACACCAATATATCTTCTGTACATCGATTAAGCGAATTAAAATCACAATCTAATGTGTATCTTTTGAAAGCTTCACAAAGACCTGTCTAAAACCAAGTGTTTACATAAGAGATAAAACTCGTTGTCACATCCGACCAGTAGACAAAATATCAGACCCTGGTCTTTCCATACAACGATATGATCCCCTATCTTTTGTCCCCCTCATGCACAAAAAAATTACCCTCAACGCATTCTACATTAACCATGTGCAGAATACTTCTTCAAATGGGTTCACCGTGTACCAGTTGAACATATACATATATATACCTTTCTTATTGTCAGATCGATGTAATTTCGTGTAGACTTTGCTCCACTTTGAATATGAGTCGAGTCGTTCAATTTGCTCACGAATCGTGTTCATAAAGTTTATTTTGTTCAAACTTTTATAATGGAGAACAGTCATTTTCACGTTTATGAAGTTTAGACCATTCTTTAATAGACCACAATCAATAATAAAGTAAAAGAACTCTACCAGACCGATATACATGTACCGCGGGACAACTTATTTATGTAGTTATCCATTCATAATTCAAAGAAGAGTGTTTAATTTATGATCGGCTCCGAAGACCGTCCATTGAAAGCTCATTCTGAATGTTTGAACGTCATTTCTTTGCGCACAGTGCATTGATAGCTTTAATATTGGCGGATAATAAAACCCTTCCATTCTTTCTATTGTCACTGCCCGTGCGATATAATGCAAGTCATACCAGAGGAAGTTTAAATGAACATTTTCAATAATGATGTAATTGAATCTAAACTATAATTAAAAAAGGCCTACCGACGTTAGGCGAAATATTAAAGTCGACCCTTAAATGCATGGTAGTATATAGTATGTTATTAAAAATTCGCCGAGTAAATATGATTAAATTTTAAATCTAGCAACCACATGCAAAGATTAGATAATTTCCCTGTCAGCAGACAGTTTGATATTGAAGCCTGACATAGAAAATCTGTAGAAGGTTATCTGAGGTCAAAGACTTACTTCATACTGTACATGTACAAATTTGAGATTTTTCCCCAAATATGACTAATACACAAATACTATCCTTATTAACACACAATAAAAAATCTCTTCCCAGCAATAGAATAGCTATCGTTCATTATGTAAATGGTAAATAAAAATTTCGGATATTTGCATTCATTTTACCAATTTAGGTGTATATCAATGTACTGAGTATTTAAGATTTCAACTTCTGTCGGTTAATATTTGATGTATACCTTTTTTCTCCAGTAACATGCATCTATCTATGATTTTCTTGCAGGAAAGAACTTTAGTAATCTAAAGAACCTTATTCGGTAATAACCAATATTTGCCCCCTAAATCAAACTTTGATGGAGATATATTTAATTAAGTTCTTAAACAGGGGAGTATATGCTGACTTCAAAGCACTGAATATTTTCATAAGTAATGACGCCATATGTACGTAATGACGTCACAAACATGACGTAAATTTCAGTTTTTTATGAATTGTACAGAAAAAAGTACATATTTCGTCGATATTTTGAGTAAAAGTCACCGAGCGCATGTGTGTTCAGGATCAATATTTTGATATAATGTGTAGAATGATAATATCAATGAAATATGTCAATATTGTTCCTGAACAAACTTGCGCTCTATAAATTTTAACGCTAAAATTGTTGAAATTTTGCCCATTTTGTCCTCTTTCTGAAAAAGGATATAAAATCAAACTAGTTTGTGACGTCATAAAAACAAAACTTGTGAATACACTGCTTTGACACTATAATATTTTCTGTTAATTTATATTTCTCCAACAATTCATTGAATTCAGCACATTTCAGTAAGTTATCAAAATTTGACTTTTGTAGGGGCAAATATATGCAATATACCGCATATAGTTCTTTAACCAAAAATTGCTGAGATTTTTTGTAACAATTTTGTATGGAGTTATTAAAAAAATTAGGGATAACAATTTTGTACAGATATATGCATGTAATACAAATATTCTGTTAAAAAAACAGAATTGATAACAATTTTGTACAATATACACATTATATATTTTTTATGTTAAAAGCTGTGAAACGCCTTCTAATTTAAAGATTCTTTATTCTTGTTGATTTTAATATACTGAATTTCTTGATAATTTTTAGATCGGGATCGATCTTCTTGAAAAAAAAGACAAAAATATCAAAATATTTTAATGCTAGATTGTTACTATTTTACTCATAAATTTACACGGTGATATTCATTAAAGACAAAATGGCTTCAGTGATTTAACAGAATGACCTTACAGCATGTTCCATTTCTTTTGAAAAATTCAAGACACCAAAATGTTTGCCTTGTTCACATTTGTTTTGCCACGGTTGTCTATCGCCATACATCGTGACTTCGTGTGCATCTAAAGAGGCGCCAATAGGGTTTGCATGTCCGCTTTGTAGGGAATTTATCCCATCACCAGCACCTACCGACAAGCCAGAAAACTGGGCTGATAAATTCCCAGTATGTGAAATGCTCGAAAAATACAACAATTTAATGGAATCTAGATTATGTTCAGCGTGTCAGAGAGAAAATGAAGAGGAGGAGGCAACAAATATTTGCCTGACTTGTCGAGAATCCTTGTGTGTTATCTGTACGAAATGTCATAGAAGAAGTTTGGCGTCAAACACACACAAAATAATTCCAATTAATGATCCTAATGCAGTTAGGCAGTTGTCTACTGCTTCAGTAAATAACGAAAATTGCCAAGAACATCCTGAAAGAAAAATCGAGATGTACTGCAATGACCACAGTAAACCATGCTGCACTATGTGTGTCAGTACGGAGCATAGAAGATGTGATAGCATCGACGACATACAGAAAGCTAGTGACGGAATAAAGAACAGTGATAATTTACAATCATTACAAGAAGAATTAAGTAAATATGAAGTAGAACTGCAAAAAGCAAAAAAGAATCATGAAGACAATATCAGTGAGATAGACAATACCTCAGATCTTATTACAGAAGAAACAAAAAAGCTGAAGAAAGAAATTATTGATCAATTAGACAAACTTGAAAGTGAGCATCAAAATGAATTGAGCAAAGTTACGAAGGAGAGCAGGGAAATGTTAAACAGGAAAATTGATTCTCTTTCAGACAGGATTCAGTTAACCAGTCACTGCTTAAAAAGTCTTGAGGAAGTGAAAGTAGAAACAGGTGCTTCTTTTATGAAGGAATACCAGAAAATCAAAGATAATTTTGAATTGTTGAAAAAGCATAATTGGACCAAAACAGAACTACTCAAAATCAAGATTGTATCTAGTGCAGCAAGAGATTTCAAACAGATTAAAAGTGCTGCATTCCATTCAAAACCTCAGGCTACAAAATCTGAAAGTTATCCTGTCACCATGGTCACTGACTTAAATTTATCAAAGGCGCATTTTTCTCTTCTCTATGATTTTGATGAACCGAATCTTAACGTATGTAGTGGAACCTTCCTTCCTGATGGAACCTTCATTATAGCAAATTTTAAGTCGGATAATATTGGCCTCATTAAGTATTCTCTAACCAATAATTGTTCACACTGCTAAAAACGTTTGAATCAGACAGATGGCTTTTTGACGTACGTTGTGTGGAAGACGAATTATATGTAACAGACAACACTAATCAACGTGTAATTGTTATTTCAAATGATACCTTTACTACTCTGCGTGAATTTTCTGTTCGTCAGAACTTATATCCTTATGGTATAGCCGTCTGGGAGAAGTTTTTATTTGTTGCTTGTCAAACTGCGATAGTAAAGTACGATATGCAAGGAAACTTAATTCATACTTATCTTGTAGAAGAAAGAGTTCGGTTTGTAGTTGTTTTAGACAATGGACACATTGTGTATAGCAATACCGACACTCATAATGTGAGAGCCATGGACGATCAAGAGACCTCCCTCTGGACGTACAGCAGCCCTAAGCTTAGAACACCCCATAGTGTGGACAAGGACGAGATGAATCATATCTATGTGGCTGGTACAGACAGTAATAATATTCATATATTGTCTTCTAGTGGCAGTCTCATCAGAATTGTAGAAGACATCCCAAGCCCTGCTTTTATGAAAGTTAAAGAAGGAAGTAACATTTGCTGTGTTTGTAGTCACTGGAAAAAGTTTATAGTATACGAGATAAAATGATATTCATTTTATACAATAATATTAATGTTAAATGTCAATGCAAATGCAGCATCAGTGTATCAAAACACAAGTAGAAGTACAATGTTATTACGAATCAATGTGGATTTTTTCCTTAGTCTCCTCGCTTATGCCTGATATGAAAATTAGAAAATAAAATGAACTACAGGAAACGTACGCGTCTCGTTAAATATTTGATAAGTTTATAAAGCGTTAAAAACATATTCATTTTTAGCTCACCTGAGCCGGACTTTTGTAAAAGCTTTTCTGAAATTTTGTCCAAAGTTCCGTCAGTGATTTTTTTTCTGTCCGTCCGTCATAAACTTTTCACATTTTTCGACTTCTTCTCAAGAACTACCCAGCCAATTTTGACCAAACTTGATACAAAGCATCCTTGGGTGAAGAGGAATTTAAATTGTTAAAATGAAGGGCCAATTCCCCACACAAGGGGAGATAATCAAGAAAAGACAAAAATAGGGTGGGGTCATTAAAAAATCTCAAGAACCACTGGGCCAATAAAGCTGAAACTTATGTGGAAGTATCCTGGGATAGTGTAGATACAAAATTGTTCAAATCATGACCCCGGGGGTTGGGCGGGGCCACAATGGGGAATCAAAGTTAAACATAGAAATGTATAGGTAAAATCTTTAAAAATCTTCTTCTCAAGAATCACTGGGCAAGAAAAGCTGAAACTTATGTGGAAGCATCCTGGGGTAGTGTAGATTTTAAATTGTTCAAACCATGACCCCCGGAAATTGGGCGGGGCCACAATGGGGAATCAAAATTTAACATAGAAATATATAGGAAAAAACTTTAAAAATCTTCTTCTCAAGAACCACTGGGCCAGAAAAACTGAAACTTGTATGGAAGCACCCTGGGGTAGTGTAAATTCTAAATTGTTCAAATCATGACCCCCAGGGGTAGGGCGGGGTTACAATGGGGAATCAAAGTTTAACATAGAAATATACAGGAAAAATCTTTTAAAATCTACTTCTCAAGAACCACTGGACCAGAAAAACTGAAACTTATATGGAAGCACTCTGGGGGAGTGTAAATTGTAAATTGTTCAAATCATGACCCCGGGGGGTAGGGCGGGGTCACAATAGGGAATCAAATTTTTATATAGATATATAGGGAAAATCTTTAAAAATCTTCTTCTCAAGAACCACCTGGCCAGAAACGCTAAAACTTATGTGGAAGCATCCTGAGGTAGTGTAGATTTCAAATTGTTTAAATTATGATCATTGGGGTAGGGTGGGGTCACAATATGTATTACAAGGGGGAAATCTGGTAAAAATCAGAATGGTCAAATATTCTCAGGTGAGCAATGTGGCCCATGGGCCTCTTGTTTTAAATTTTTGCAGCATCTTTGAAAATAACCTCCAATTAAAGTTGTAAAAAACAACTTTTTTTCTGTTCAAGCACCTATTTTAAATGAAGTTTGGCATAGAACTTCATCAGGGCAGGCCTGTTCCTAAATTTAATTATGGAATTTCCATTGATTTTGATCTAAGGAATTCTTTAAAAGAAGATTTCATTGCTCATTGCATTCCTGTACCTAAGTTTGAGAAATTTCTCTAGAGAAAAAACATACAAAATTCAAAAAACTTTAAGTATCACACTGGTTTATTTTGATGCATTTTGTCTTCATAGTCATTATAGCTCAGATGGATATAGCCACTGACGCTCACCATGAACATGTTTCAGTGTACTTGTTCAAAGCAAATATTGCTGCAATTTCTTTTCATGAACATTTCTGGATTATAGTAAATGGATTACATATGAAACAGACTTTTGCATTTAGTATATATTTTCTTCCTTAAATGCATATTTTTTGTTGATATAAAAGACATTTATGGAAATGCTTATGCATAATTCTTATTAAATGCATTAAAAATTTGATTATAATCATGTGTAAGCACAATTTGTTGTACGATGTTTTTTGTGTAAACTGAGATACATGCATGTGTCACAAAAAAATATGCAGTGCACAAATTGCAGCGTTTGCTTTACAAGAACACCTCTGGATTATAATATATATGTATAATTGTATATTACAGACATCAGATAGGGACCCTTATACAAAGGATGTGTCTTTTCAAGTTGTATGTTAGAAAACAGTTGACTAGACTAAAATTTATATAATAAATATTAAAAAAAGATTATGACTAAATATGCACATACAGGGTGTCCCAAAACATATGTTACACTTATATTAATGTAGAATTGATCATATTTTAGAGACAATTTCTCTCAAGAAAGAAAAAACATTGCAAAAAGAGACAATACTCTTACATACACATACTGAGAAAAAGATACTGTAAAATCATATATTTCAAAGGGTCAAATTTCCGTGGATAAAGGAAAAAAATATAAGTTAGTGGGAATTTTAATTTTGTGGATGAAAATTGCTTAGTAGTATAATCAGTGAAAAATTACACTTCATGAAAGTGCTCAATATAATACGTGGGTTTACAGTTGTGTCGAAAACCACGAGATTAAAACTCCCACCAAAATTCGCGATTTAGCGGATAGTGTACGATCATCATAATCATTACGAGGGTTGTCCCAAAAAGTCGTAGACAATGGTAATAACTTTTTTAACACACAACCAATACTAACCAAATTTTGCACAGACTTAATACATTCAATGCAATTTTAAAACTGTGAATTCTTATATATATATCTTTCATATTAATTATATTTGGATGATTGATATGTATTATAAAGCAAGGAAAAGAGACCATGTATGATAAAAAGCAGTTTTGTTAAAGATAATTTAATCAGATTAAAATCAATTTTAAGGGGAAAGATTTCTGAAATATTTACTTATGTGTAATTAAAAAGTGTTTGATACATTGAAATCAAGTTTAACATTTGACAACTAGATGCTAATGACAAATGAAAACTTAAACAATTTTAAAATATATTTTAAAAAACAGTGATATCATAAAAGTTTTATAACAATTTTAAAATGTATCATATGACCGGAGAGCTACAGTGCCACCTTGAAAAAACTGTATATTTATTGCGCAATTAAACCTTAAGATTGTTGATTAATTCTTCCAATTTTTACGTCAATTGCAAAAAAGGAAAGATTTCAAAAATTTTTTGTCCTTAGTCAAGTGCACTCATTTATGACATCTGAACGAAACATAAATAGGACCGAATTATGCTTTGAAACCAAAATGGCTTATATAAATAAGCGAAATGTACATTATTACAATTCACAAAGACTGTCAACAACAATTATGAGGAATGTTTGGTTGTGGAAACAGTGAAAGAATATCATAAGAACACACGGTTAGTAATATTTTGAGATGGCAGATAACAACATGAAGAAATAAATGGAGAAACGGTGCACTTTTTTGTGCGCAATAAATATACATGTTTTTTTGTGTGGGCATTATTGTGCTTCCTATATAATTATATATATTTCTAAAAGTAAGTGCAACGATAAACAGGTTCCGGTAATGAGTTATCGTTCTTAATATCGAATATATATTAAGCGTGTACGATTATCATGATCATGTATATAATCATTTAATATCTTCCAAGGCTACTAAAAGAATAACTGAACTATTTCATCACGTGAACAACATTGTTACTAAAATGGTTCAATATTGTGAACAAAAATATTCAAGGAAATTATAGAAATAAATATAAACAATCATCATTTACACAGATATATCTTTAAAATCCAACTTTAATTTTTTGCTTGATTAGTTATGCTTACCTTTTTGCAAACGTACCGAATCTAAAAAAAAAAATAGTTTTTACAGGTGAGGCATCCTTAGATTTCATACATTGCTTAATGGAGAAGGAATGAGTCAGCTCAGTTTTGCTCCAGTCAAGAAAGAGAGAGAGAGAGAGAGAGAGAGAGAGAGAGGGGGGATATTCAAAAATAACTTAATGATGATAAAGTCATATTGACATAATTAAAAATCTAAGCAATTTTTTGGTATAATTTAAAACTTCTTAATTTCTTGCAAAGTGCTTGGAGTGGGAATGCAGAATGTAACGTTTTACAAAGAGGGCAGTCAGAGATTAAAAAAATACAATTTACCAAAAGAGGAAAATTATTCAAGATAAAAAGTACTTTGAGGGGGGTTGTTAGGCATTCTCAGTTGACCAGAACTAACGCCATATAAAAAAACAACAAATTACACGCATGTGGCCCTGGTCGTTGGGTAAATCAGCAACAGGAATGGAATTTTATAAGCTTTTTCAACAATAAAAAATGTAATGTTATATTAAAATGTCATGGAAACATCCTTCCACAAGTAATTTTGAAATAAGGAATTTGTAGGGGAAAATCATTTTTGAAAATTTGCTAAATTATACATACACAGAAATCAATATATATTCAACGCGTGTACAATCATCATAATCATGTAAACCTTTAACAATACTAATACCTGTCAAAGCATCCCAAACAATGTGACTGGTACGATGCAGTGAACAACATTGGTTTTAAAATGATTCAATATTGTGTATAAAAATATATAATGGGCTACTTTAGAAAATGATAGAAATGAATATAAACTGGCCTCAATTGCATAGCAGAATATCGTTGAACTTTTTGAACACCTATATCTATTCTCTTTTAAACCTTATTTTTTTTAAATTGCATCCTTGGAATGTATATATTATGAAATTTAATTGAACACTTAGGCTGATTTATTTATTGGCAAGAAATCTAAAAAGTTAAATATTATATAACTAAATGAATTATAAAATCACAAAGGAAAATAAAAAAATCAAGCGTGAAGAAAAATGTTGACACCCTTGAAAAGTTTACTGCTTAGATATTAGCAAAAGGTATTTTGTTTTATTTCAGTGTGTATAACAAAGTATTTCTAATTAAAGCATTGTGTATTTATAATGAATAATTAAACATATAAAATAAACCTATTTTGGTTTCAATTTTTGCACCATTCGCTCGTAAAAAATTTGTTAAAATCCCCCCCCCCCCCGAATCATACTTTGATTTCTCTTTTACAGGGAAATGGATGGAGACATTTAGATGAAATATTATAAAAATATTCTTGATATAAGATAATTTTCTTTCAAAGACGAGTTATATGTTCAAGATTCACAATCAACTACAAATACACTGTACAATTTTCTGTTTACAAAATTCAAATTGAACATTGAACAAGATTAACCAAACAAGTCCAGCTTTTTAAAGACTAAGTACATTTCGAATTTTTTTAGCTAGCAATATTACGCATTAAATCCAAGTGCTTGCTAAACATCAAGTGTTAATCAATTTGATATCGCATGTAAATGAAGACTATTTGATGCAGGTTAAAATCACAATATTTTTTTAGAAATTAGAGTAATTTAAAAACATATTTTTATCAAACTTTACACAAATAATACTGTAAATGTATTATATTTAGCGTGTACTTTATTTGGCGGAAATTGATTTTTGAACGGGTTAGCTTAGATTTGATTTTGCACATTTCTTAATGTTCTTATTTATGTGTATATGTGCAAACATTTAGCAATTGTATTTGATGCTTTAATATATAGTATATTAATTTGATTTTTTTTTCCGCCAAAAGCGCTAAAAAGAATACACAGCCAAATGTAATACGTTTACAGTATACCTAGCATATATCAAACTCGACTCTAAACAAATTTCGGTTTTACAAAGCTGTAAAGTGTGTATATATATTTGTTTTGATATTCATGGAAATCAAAGGACCTTAATTTTCAGCAAGCATTCGTATGCTGCGTTTTCTATTATTTGACATTTTTAAATGATGACGAAACAATATATATATGTTAATAAAAGAATTTTATTTTTAAAGCTTTTGATAAATATAAAGTATTAAACTGAGTAACCGAATTTATCACAAATTCTTGAACTTGTTCTTTGTATAATATGTACATACACATAATGCTATTCGGTTTAAAAAAGTAAAATACTTCTTATTTTATATAACGTTTTCTTTGTTGATCTATTGCATTTTTTTTTTCCGATCGGGATCGATCTTCTTAAAAAAAGATCAACTCTACTTTTGATTGTAATTTTTTCTTAGAATGATTCTCATTCAGTGAACAATAGAACAATGGCTTCATCGATTTTACAAAATGACTTTACAGCATGTTCTATTTGTTTTGAAAAATTCAGGATACCAAGATGCCTGCCTTGTTCACATTTGTTTTGCCACGGATGTCTATTGTCCTACATTGTGACTTCGTGTGAATCTAAAGAGACGCCCATTGGGTTTTTATGTCCACTTTGTAGGGAATTTATCCCATCACCAGTACCTACCGACAAGCCAGAAAACTGGGCTGATAAGTTTCCACGCTGTGAAATGCTCGAAAAATACAACAGTTTAATGGAATCTAGATTATGTTCAGCGTGTCAGAGAGAAAACGAAGAGGAGGAGGCAACAAATATTTGCTTGCATTGTGAAGATGCCTTATGTTTAATATGTACGAAATACCATAGAAGAAATCGATCGTCATCCACTCACAAAATAATTCCTCTAAATCACCCAGAGGCAATTATGCAGTTGACAGCTGCTTTACAACAAAACGAAATTTGTCCAAAACATCCGGACAAAGATATCGAGTTATACTGCAATGACCACAATGAAGCATGCTGCACTCTCTGTGTAAGTATGGAGCATAGAAAATGTGAGAGCATCGACGACATAGAGAAAGCTGCGGGGAAAATAAAGAAAAGCGATAATCTACAAGCATTACAAGAAGGATTGGGAAAATATGAAGTGGACTTGCAAAAGGCAAAAAAGAATAATGAAGATAATATTAGTGAGATAGACAATAATTCTGATCTTATTATAGTGGAAACAAAAAAGTTGAAAAGGGAAATTATTGAACAGTTAGACAAACTTGAAAGCGAGCATCAAGATGAATTGAGCAAAGTAACGAAGGAGAGCAGAGAGATGTTAAAC
>NW_026930213.1:0-41978 GCF_032062105.1 Saccostrea cuccullata
CAGTGCTTGATAATTAAGCCCATGGGACAAACTGAATTCCTCTCAAAGCATAAACATTTGTTACAGATTGCTGTAAAGTATATAATGAAAAAACAAGTTTTTACTTAATTTAACGTTTTTTAATAAGCATACAACTATATTTTTGCATTTTTTAGGATTATGAAATTTAGAATTTGAAAGACTTAGTTTTTTTTTAAAAAATTCACTATAATTAAAGGTCACAGTGACCTTGAAATAGGCCGCGACACACCTTCTACTTTAGATGTATACTTTTGCCAAGTTTGAAAGCTCTAGGTCTAATAGTTTTCTAGTTATGAGCCGGACAGGATTTTTCCATATTTGGCTATAGCATCTTTATTAAAGGTCAGAGCGACCTACTTTTTGTGCGCTACACACCGTCTACCCAAGAAGTATGAGTTGACAAAGTTTGATAATCCTAGGCCTAATAGTATTCAAGTTATGAGCCGAACAGGAATGGACAGACGGACGGACGGACACGAAGCCTATAACATAATACGTCCCGTCTTAAGACGGGCGTATAAAAAGAGAACACGTTCGAAAGGTTCAGGGGCTTTTATATGGAAGGAGATTGATTAATTATATATTGCTAAACGTCCCTCTCGAGAATATTTCACTCATATAAAGGGCTTCTAATTTTGACCTTTACTCGGCACTCAAGGTCATTGAGCTGTGAGGGATCTTTATGGTGCCAACGCCTGCCGCTAACGCGGGGTCTCGGTTTCGTGGTCTCATCCGAAGGACCCGCAACATCACTTAAAAGTGCCGAGCGCATGGGGAAAGAATACTTGCTACCCATTTTATCGACCAGGTCAGTCCCGGCCGAGATTCGATCTCGCGACCTCCCGATCACGGAGCGAGCGCTTTACCGACTGACTACCGTGAACGGTATATGGAAGGAGACCATAGCCTGGTGAATTTTCTTTAGAAACTCTCTCGGCTGTGAAGTAGGCTCTGTCGTGATAAACAAAGAATACGAATACAATGTCAACTCGAGAATACACTCGAGAAGGCATACGAAATAGAATGTAATTGGTGACGTGTTGCAGGATTCGATGAATAGGCAGAACCAGATACTTGAATCTCAGGATATGAATACTGATTATAATAAAGGGAGGATAAATCGGCTCTTCGGTTGAATATGCAGCATTTCTTTTTGATAACCTGAAACCGAGGTAGAATTTTGCCTTTCCCAATAGTCATAATCTCTCTGGGGACGGGAATTGTAATATTTCTAAAATGTACCAGGGGCAGTTTGTCATCTCTATTTTAACTGAAATCTGGATTACCAGAATTTACGACACTGTGTTTTAAAATTGCTCTTGGTGAATTTGCATTGTTGTTAGTTTCATGACATGCACACTTCCACCAACATTGTTAGATATCAATTCAAGGAAGAGCCCTTGGTCTGCAAGTCTGAAAAAAGATTTTTTTTTCTCTAACAGGGAGGATGTATTTTTGTAATCTTATTTCTTAAATTTCCTAGAGTAAGTTCAAAAAATTAATACAGCCATCCAGCATTTGCGGACAAGTAGAAAAATGACCTTGAGTTTTTTTTTTAATTACGAACAGCAACCCTACGTATTTCAAGGACCAGCTTTGCACATTCACTTCTAATGGTTGTCAACAGAAAGGAAGAACAGAAACATTTGTTGAGAATGTCAAGGTATTAGTTTTCTCTTTTTTTTTTTTTATTCTTTTATGGATGATGTTTTTTTAAGGATTACATTGTTAATTTTATAAATCATCATGTGCTTTACATGGTTTGTAATGTAATGAATCAATTACATCTCCTTAAATGATATTATACAGGTTATGTAATTTGTCTGCAATATAGCTGCAACATTCCGATACCTGTAAAAACATATAATATTGTATTATTGAAATGTACTACATGTGTATCTCATTGGACAAACCACTGACAGAAGAGCCAAACACATGAATAATGTTTACTGGTGTTTATGCTAGGGGCATATTCTGATTGAAAAAATCATAAATGATCATGTTTTTTACGTATAAAATACAAAAGATAAAATTCAGTGGATCAAAATATTTTGATATCTACATGTTTATTAATTCACACGATATTTCTGTCAGCTAAATTTTAAGTTTGATTAGTTTGTCGTTGGGAATACAGACTTACCCTAGACATACGTCAATTTCCAAACCCAGATAAGTTAATTTTGTGACGGGGCAGACAGTTTTATCGATGGCAAGAGGAATTTCCAGTGCTTTACATAACTCCCCAAAATGCCTCATGAGTCTTTTGCAAGCGTCGGATTTCGCATCTTCGCTAACCAACGGTGACGATCCGCTCCTCTCCTTTTTTCACCCTTGGCAGATTGAGAAAGATTTTGTAAACCCAGATGAGCGCCCCCCCCCCCCCCCCCCATTGGAAGTTGTCTTAAGCTTACGTCAACTTCAGCCAATCAGAGTTTACGTAACAAAACAATTTTCGTTAAAAATGGCTGCGCCCATGGAAAATAACATCGAAAATGATATTTGAAAAGGATTTAATATTCCCTCGCTCAGACCGAATCAAAAGAAGCCTGTGAAGGCTGTAATGGACTGAAAAGATGTTTTTGTCATTACCAAAACAGGAAGTGGAAAATCCCTGACTTAAGAATGCATTCCAGTACTTTTTCCAGAAGTATGTGTCGTAATAATAACGCCGCTGATTTCTATCATGTCTGAAAAGTGGAAAAAAATTGACAGTTCTACGTTTCAAAGCCACTTATATAGGAAAAGACCTAAATGAAACTAGTGATTTAATGAATGGAGAATATGATTTTATTTTCGCTAGTCTCGATCAGCTGGTGCGACTTAAATGGCGAGATGTTTTGAAAACTGACGTCTACCAGCGAAAGTTAAGAGCTATTGTAGTTGATGAAGCACACCGTTTTTCAATGGTGAGTGATTTAAAATGAGCGAGCTGATGTTAAAACAAACACAGGAGTTCGCGTACCTATCAATTTGACCGAAATTTTCAGTAAATAAAAAAATACGATATACCTACACGTGTTATTATTATAGGTATAACGTATCTTTTTTATTTATTGAAAATTTCGGTAAAATTGATAGGTACGCGAACTCCTGTGAAACAAATTACAATATAATCAGAGTGTAAATTTAAACATGAAATATACTGGGCCTGTCATGTTAATGAATTTCCATAGAGGAATTCCTTGCTGCCTAGGCTTAGAATAAAGATTACTAACTGAAACTTAAGTTTATATTTTATTTCTTAGGGGAGTATCTCAGGACAAGAACCTTTTCGAGAGTGGTTTTCAAGAATCGGAGAACTTCGTTCACTGTGTTCAAACACAGTGAAAATGGTGGCACTTACAGCAACAGCAGGGCCAACCAACAGAAGAAAAATCATGAATCAATCGTGCTTTTCTTCCAATGCAGAAATTGTGGTTGAATCCCCTGACAGATTGAATATAAAAATATCATTTAAATGTATTCCGAATAATGACAAAGTTGAGAATGTGTTTGCATGGTTAATTTCCGACTTGACAACACTAAAAGAAAATATGTCACGCCATGTTATTTTTTGCGAGTCAATATCTGATGTTTCAAGACTGTATGTTGCTTTCGTTAAAATATTTGGTGCAAACTGTGAATTGTTAAACATGTATCATTGTAAAACTAATGAAAAGATGAAGGAAAACATCAGAAAACATCTTGCGTTAACCGGAATTCTGGGGAAAAGATTTGCACATTTAATGCAAGGATTGTCATAACCCAAGGGTGTGTCATGACCTTGACCAAACATCATTTCGGGAAGTTCAAGGTCACAGTGATAAATTTCATAATTCATGTCCGGTCCATATCTTTCTTATGGATAAATTAAGTAGGTTCTCATTCCACATCAAGTTTGCCCATCACGTGAGGGTGTGACATAACCTTGACCCAAGGTCATTTGGGGAAGTTCAAGGTCACTTGAAGAAAAAAAAATCATAATTCGTTGTCTTTCATAATAACATCAACCGAAGAAAAATCAGGTATTAATAACTCATCATTTTAAAATAAGTGCTTATCTGATGCATTCCCTCCCCTTAACCTTGATATAGATGATACCATCCAATTAGGTGTTAACCCTTCAAGTATTTTGAACGTATTATGATGCCTATACTCGGACCAACTTAACCACTGAACTACAAGAGATGATGGTTTATCCGCAAATCAGTGCAGTCAACAACATAACGAGTATCTGAGTGATCATTAAAGTGTCTAGGTAAATAAGCAGGTATCTGCTCCCTTGTGGGCCATGCAATTAAACCTCTGGTATGATCATATATAAAGTTCACCCAAGTATTGAATATTCTTGATGTACTAGTTGATTTCCGTTCATTAAATGTTAAGTAATCTACTCCTGTATTATCGGTTTGAAAACAAATATCACCCCACGAAATCGATCTGTGTTAAGAGTAGTATAACGAGTTTTTGCGGAAAAAAATGTCACAGCCTCTAGTACATATCGTAAAAAGGAAAGAATCATCATAAAAACATGATGTTCAAGAGTGTTTAAACGTGTTTTTCTTTTTTTGACGTTGACTGGCTATCTTTCAAACCATTGCTCTGGGATTGACATTGCATGTTGCTGAGTAAATAAAAAAAAGGGTCATCAGGTTTTGAAAATTCACCGGGGTCCGCCGTCATAAAACTTTGAGAATTCTCAAAAAAAATCTCAACTCAAGTCTTGAGAATTACTCAGCTAAGAATTCGTGAATAAATTAGAGTTTAAAGAATATTTATTTTTCTCAACATTTTAAGTTGACCGCTGAGTCTGAGAATTCAGGATTTGAGAAAATTCTCGGACTTGAGAGCATTCTAAGTCTTTTATATTTTTTATAACGATGAACCAGGGTCTTTTTTTTCTGAAGTTTGTATATAGCAGCAGCACAGCGATCTGGTGTTTCAGTATTTGCCCAAAATTGCATTTTTCAAATATAAAACTTAATCTGACTTTTTGAAAGGTCAATCACATGAATGAGGGTGTCATGCAATAATGAAACAACGTCTTTTCTCCCAAATACCTCAGTCTGGGGAAAGCTACTGCGAGCTCGAAAGCGAGTTCTTCCGACTCGGCTTTGTCGTTATTCTTCTCGCAGCAAATACGTGTCTGTGTCCGTGGAAGTGGAACCTCTACGTTGTGGCTTTTAACAAATCTTTCAATTTCTTTAAAATTCTCTGCAATTACTTTTTTCAAGCTGCAATGGTTGTCCATGGAATCTGATAATGCTCAAATTCAAAATTTCATTGCCGACAAATTCAAAATATTGAACCTCGATCTCTAACTATATTTATAATACCGATCTCGACTCCAAGACCGAGTGTAAAATATAAACGTTAACTAAAATCTTTATATACACTCACAAAATATACAATGATGTAAAAAAAAATCTACAATCATGCGTATCTGACATTCTTCGTAAATTATTCATTTAAAATACATTTTTCAAACCAACATCACTATGATAAGTGATCATGGGGATGCCCTGAAGGCGGTATGAGAAGCAACAAATGGAATCTTGAATTTACGGTCGAAAATATATTCATTATGTAGATTGATAGAGAAAGTGAAAACATATTGAAATGTGAATGATATATAGATAAAAACAAAAGACTTGCCTAGATTGTGTAAGCTACCTTTGATCGTCAGTACGGGTCCATCCTCCGTGTAAACACACTGGCAGCTTTTGTCCTTTATCTTTTCGACGTGAAGACCGCGCGCAATGTAAAAGATACGTGTTTAGAATCTAAACGTGTTTAGAAATCTTACGTTTTTATATATGTGTTTAAAATTTAAACACAGATCTAAAGGGTTGAGGACTTAACACGTCTGTTATGTGCTTAAAATCTAAACACAATTTTTACAGTGTATACTTTGCAAAATTTTAGTGCAACAAAAACACCATAAAAATTAGAAAAACACATGAAGTGAAATTGAAAAGAATGAAAGTTAAAGACAATACTGGATCCATCAATGTCGTTTTTGGAGAGATATATGACACAGAAATTGCTGGATTGTGTAAAAAAGGTCTTATAAAATTGATCATATTTTGCAGTCGTAAAGGCCTGTACTTGGAAGTCAACCAACAGGATCCTTTATACTGATACTTCAAATGGCGTCTGAATTTCATAAATATTATAGATTTCGTTGAGGATTACGCCGGACAATTTCGTTGCAATTTAATAATCGCTCGTCGATGTTTCAACTCGGATTGCCACATTGAAACTGATTTGTTTACAGACTAGCGATCGACAATACAGCGCGAGGGTGCGTGTCGTGTGCAAAATGAGCAACCTCCTCTGTGTCGAAACGATATTCTGGTGAGCTTAAGATAAAGGATACCACAGAGTATGAAACATATGTTTCAAGTTTAGATATTTACTTGAAAAAAAAAGGCGTTAATTGTAATCTAATAACCAAAGTAAATGATAAACGTGATGACTTTTAACTTTTCTATCGTCAATTTCCCTTACTTATGCAGCAATATACCTTCGTCGCCTGCATACGGAGTTTTTATATCTCAGTTGATTCGATACACTAGAGCTTGCTAAAACGAGTTAAATTATTGACAAGCAAGCCGATGAAACAAGAATATCAGCAGTCTCGTTTAAAGTCATAATTTCGTAAGTTCTATGTTTGATACAATGACCTTGACAGCAAATACAATTTATCATTGAGTCAAATGCAGACTGACATTTTTTTGGTATTATTTGTTATTCCATTATTTATACACTGAATTGACGTCGGATTATTCCATTATTTCCTAATCATGTCAAGGAGCACACGGCGGGTGTGACCGGTCGGCAGTGGATGCTTACTCCTCCATGGCACCTGATCCCACCCGTGATGTTTTGGAGGTCCATGTTTGCTCTGCTAATTTTTTAAATTGTTTTTGATTGAATACTGTTAGTTTTCTCCTTATCCTTTTGCTTTAAAATTGAGTCAATGTAATATATTTTTAAATATTGATATTTGAATCTAATTAATGTTATACACAGACGAAGGAAGGGAGATTCATCCCCAGTGGTTCCACAAACCCCAGTCGCTAGTCTGAGAGCCTGCATGAATTTGATTATTACCACCATTGAAAGCACGTGTAGGCAGGTCATTTCAGTAAAACATGTCCACCGTACAGACATCAAAAAACTCTGAAGCATCAAACGGATCAACTTCAACACCACCTTCTGACGTTTCCCAACAAACGTCACCTACACTGACAACGATAACACTGCTGCAGGAAATCACAACAGCAGGTACATTAATTTACAAGACACACCAACCTTATCCAATTTTAAACTTTCCCCATCTGCTATCCTGTTAACACTAGGGGTGATGATAAACTACGGGCAAAATTCCATGCCGGAGAGTATGTAAAGTTTGCTTCCCTTTTGCCATCAGACTTTAACATGCTCATACCAAACAATTATCAGTAAATTGATAAAGATGAGAAATTGCTTTTCACCAAGTCCATTGCAAAGTGGACTGAAGCATTTCATATCTTAGAGTAATTTTCGCGGAAAAAGCCTCAGTTAAAATTGGCAATAAAATGCTTTATGTACAAACTTCGCAAAAAATTGCCGATTCCTGCGGGGATCAGACAACCCTGCTTTACGATGGGAAGTTTCGACGTTGGGGGCAAAGAGACCCCGCAGCCTGTCCTTGGCAAAATAAGAATATAGAACTTTATAAAGAAGCAGTCGTTTTAGGCCTAGACTATAAGCAGAAAAATAAGAAACAGCCCTTTCGTACACCAGCAAAACACAAATACTGCTTTTCCGATAACAATCTGGAACATGCCCCAAAGGCAATACTTGCCCCCACAATCTTGTGTGTCAGCTCTGCACAGGAAATAACTAAGATGATGATGAAGTAATAAATAGTGAATTATTGTCCAAATTGAAAATAAAATATCTTTCTCATCAAATACCTTAAATTCAGTTGAAGGAGTTTCCAGATCTGGACAGAGTGGTGTTAACAATACTTTTTATGCGCCCGAATTTTTTCGGGGCGCATATTGTTTTTGTCCTGTCTGTTTGTCTGTTTATCTATTTGTCTGTCTGTCTGTTGTCAACTTTAACCTTCGCCAAAACTTTTGAACCGTAAGAGATAGAGACTTCATATTTGGTATGCATACTCCCCTAATAAAGTTCTTTCAAATGACATCAATGTCAATGACCTTGTGACCTTGACTGTGACCTATATGCTAAAATAGCTTTTTCAACTGTTTGTCATAACTTTTGAACCATAGGAGATAGGGACTTCATATTTAGTATGCATACTCCACTAATAAAGTTCTTTGAAACAACACCAAGGTCAATGACCATGTGACCTTGACTGTGACCAATATGCTAAAAATAGCTTTTTCCACTTTTTGCCAGAACTTTTGAACCATAGGAGATAGGGACTTCATATTTAGTATGCATACCCCACTAATTAAGTTCTTACAAAAACACCAAGGTCAATGACTTTGTGACCTTGACTGTGACCTATATACTAAAAATAGCTTTTTCAGAACTGTTGACGTCGGGCGCATAGTGTTTCACAAACACATCTTGTTCATATGTCAATTTTATTTCATGTGGGATACCTCAAGCCAGTATCCTTTGGCCTCTTATTTAAACAACAACATATTATAAAACTCTTCCTGGAATGCAACTAAACTATATTTAAAGAACTAGATACTTTCAAACTCTACCTGAAATACAATGTACACATGTATATCACAAAAAGAGCATAAGGAAAAATGAAATAACATTCTAAGAAATGTTAAAGGTTAAAATATTGTCAAAGGGTGTAACTTCTCTAATAAATGACAATACGTGAATACGTATATCTCCAGGAAACAAATACAGTTCAATGGACATGTATATTTTTATAATGATTCGTCACTTCAAGTGGCAATATGGTATGGTATATATATACATATTATGGTGGTCTACAATAAATATAAATACCTTGCGAACCGTTATATTAAACTGAAATTTATATCAGGTATTTAATTCATTATTTAATTTACTGATTACAAAATAGTTTAATTAAAATAGCTTACCATGTAGACAGAATTTAACACGCCTATTTATATAAGCATAGGTTACATATGATGTAAGTCAGTAGCAACGTCTGTCTCTGAGAGGGTTTTCATACGAAGTGATCGAAATATTATTTCATGCAAGGGTTAATTAAATTCGCGCCAGCCATGCGCAGTGACTGGATAAACCAGTTAAATACACCCATACGCATTCAATACTCACCGTATGACATCAGAGGTCATGAACTTACAAACCATGAATGAATGAAATGACACATGCGCATATAACCATAATAGTACATAGAAAATAATGATCCTGTGACAATATTATGACTGTTAAAACTCAGTTGTAGGAGTGTAATCAATTGCGGCTTTAAAAAGTGAACACAAATCCAAAATTACTGAACAAATAGACACATGCTGAAAAAATGCCAAGTACATAAAACCATTGTTGTTGAGCATCTAAATAAAGGAATGTGCACAAAAAGGATACAAAAAAAAATTTCCAAGAAATTTAAAGTTAAATAAAATCATAATCCTGATACTCAGTTGTACGCTAGAAATCTATTTCCATAAATATAACAAAACATACCAAGAAATCTCTAAGGACATACAATCATAATCTTGATTATTAGGCATCTACTTTAAAGAATTGTACAAAAAAAATCCAAGAAATCTAAACGGACATATTTAAATCAAGATTGTTTATCATCAGCATTATACAGAGAGCCAGAATTTTAAAAGTTATAAACCAATCCAAGTAATTTTAAAGTGCATGTAATCCTAAAATATGAATGTTGAGCATCGCTTTTACAAAAAAGAAAAAAAAGTTAAAAGAAAGAAAAAATATTTCTGAGCATATTCTAATAATCATGATTGTAATAGTCATAGAACAGATAATTAGAATGACTCGTGATAACATTTGAAATACTGAAAAAAACTGGGCAAGTTCTTCCAGTTATCCTTCTAATAATGAATATAACTTCGAAGACATAATAACCTTTTTTTCAAACAAATATTTTGAAATATATTTTATGTTCGCAAGTTTGTTGCAATTTGCAACGTAAGAAACTGTAAATGGAATTTTATTTACAATCCTTGACACGGTTGTGCTGTCTAGTGCCGTATCACAGTTCATGGAAGACAAGAGGGACTGGATGAGTTCTGTGAACATGGTATAAGTCTGCATGTTCATGCCATTCCTTTGAAGGAGGATTTTACATACTGCCCCAGAACCAGCACTTGCTGCGGTATAGTGCATGTTGCAAGTTTTGCAAATGTTTTGCAGCTTTTTCTTGCAGCATGGTTGGTTTATACAGCAGCTGTGAAATATACTGAAAGAGAAATACTTATTTCTATGGAGAATTGGAAAAATTTACCGCAAGCATGCTTTTTATAATCAGTAATATTGGAAGATTCTATTTGATGCACATTTTTCCAGTGTTATAAATGATATAAATAAATGATGTAGAAATGTATTTTACTAATGAGTGTCTTTATTATGAAAAGATGTTTAATTCCTCAATATGTATTTTGAAATAACATTTTACCTGTACAGAGACAGGAATTGGACCCATAGCACCTCCCCGGTGACCCTACCGAGGTCTTCATCTTCAGAATCGTCTGTGGATGAGATGTCATCAATGTTTGGCAGGAACTGAAAATTTTAGTACATAATAACAGATAAAGACCGAAATAGACAAATTTTAACATATTTGTTTTTAACAGAGAGGTTTAAAGACTCTAAAAATACTATACTTCTACAGAGGATCCAGTAGGCTTACTGTCAAGAACTGGCTTCTGTGACTGCAACACATGATCGAACTTGGAAGTCCTAGAGAAGTTCAGAAGTTTAAAGCAATTTCTTTTTGCAATTTCTGTTTCAGCTGTTTCACGCAAAGGGCAACATTAATAGATCCGGTGTTATCTTTGATTTTGATTCTATTAAATTTTACTTCTTCCTGTGTTTCTCGAATTCGTTTTGTGGTGGTCTTGTTGCACTAAAACTGGCAAAGTAAAATATATAAACATGATAAAAAAATGATCATGTATATGAATAAATGTTATGTTTTTTGAGAATATTAAGATACATGTATGTACACATAATAAATTATCATGGCAGACAAGAATGTGTAATGAAAAGAAAATGTGAATTTGATAAAAAAAATTCTTTAAAGTACATGTTCTTTAATCAGAAGTCTCTGTCTACACTGAAGCTCTACTGGTTAGTACTTATAGCAAAGGAAGAGAAAAGTACTTTAGCAGTAGGGAATTGAAACTTTACAACAGCAATAAATAGAATAATGATCCTTGAGTAAGTCTCTTTATGTTCTTAGTGTAGTCTACTTGCACAGGCAAGTCAATGACGGAAAACCGTCCATCTAAAAGTTACAAGTTTTGATGGAAAATCCGTCCTTAATAAGTTTTCCATCCTTCAAATGAAATGGATGGAATTCCATCCAATTTTATTAAAACATCTCTAATCAGGATGGCAATTCCATCCATACTTTATCAAATTTTAAAAAGAGCAAACATTTCACCACTGTTCAAAAGATATTTTCACAAATTATTGTAATCACTGGTCAAATAATGGAAGTTTCATCTCGAAGCCGCCAAAGATGGCGAAAGAGAGTCCGAAGATTAAGAAGAGAAAGGGGATGGGACAACATATCGAACAAAGTTATCCTCTTTTTCTCAACAATTAATGGGTAAATAACTTTTTACCATGTTTACCATTTTGTTAACATCATGTACATGATTAACTTGTCAACTGTACAGATCATGCAGATAGTAAGCTTTATGCATATTATGTTGTTGTTTTCTTCAGATTTTTAAACAATTGGGAAGCTTATATCACCGATGATCATGATGATGTCAGAAAATATATCTTAAACATGTGTATCTTAAATATTTTTTTTATTTCTAAAAGTTTATTAAACATGTTGAAAGACGTGCTCTAGTCTCAACTTAAACATAGGCGTCAGAACGCCCCCCCCCCATTTTTTTTGCAATGATAGACATAATCCACATTGAAAATTGGGGTTTACCTTATAGCCCCCCCCCCCCCCCTACTTTATTTTGCTTCTGACACCTATGCTTCAATATTATATAAATTTTGGCCTTTTAGATACCATCACTTCAGAAACATGCCAACAGAGTTTAGCCGGAATCATCCATATGCGATGGAATGCATTCCCGAGCCTACAAACAGATGGGACCCGCTAGCTGTCTTGGTGAAGGAAATGGGGGTAAATAGAACAATTGGACGGGTTCCAAAGGACATTTGCAATGTAATTTCGCTTGAAATGAGAGTTACACAGAAACTTAGGAGGACATTCTGTCTGTACATCGGAACACGCCATAATGAAGGTCCAGTAGCAGGTGGGGGGCTGAAAGTTCACTGTGTTTATGTGTTGGAATTTAGCAATGACACTTATTACAGACGACTTGGGGAAGTTTCCGGTTTTTTGAGAAGACATGTACCATCTTCTTACATATTTCTGTGACAATTAAGTGATTTGTTGGCATAAGTATGATGACCACTTTTATATCATAAGCATGATAAGCACAGTCATCACTGTTGTTGTCATCGTATTGTTTATCATGTAAATAATTTGAATGAAAATATTTGAAAGCTTTATTCATTATGTTCATTATAAAACAGAAGTAATTTCCTCAGAAACCAGTGTTACGGTTTCTACTTTCAGTAAACATGGTAACCATTTAAAACAGACATAGAGTCTCATTTGGATTACATAAAATATGTAAAATGTTACATTATTTGGTGTTATCAACATGATAACAGTAATTTTTTAACACTTTAACTGAATCAAAATTCAAACACTCCTTTACAAACATTACTCAATTTGCAACATAAAAAACTAAATCATCTGAAATACTGTGGTTTCAAAAAATTAACTGAATACTTACCTTTTTCAATTTTGTTATGTATATTCAAATAATTAAATTTTCACTGAAGTCGTACTTATCTAAACATATTATATTTATAATATTATTGACCACGAATTGGCATTCACTTGAAACTGTGATTTTACTATATCCATGAAAATTAATACCAACAAATATTAGTGAAACCACAGTAGATATAAGATGAAAACAAAATATTTACATTATGTCCCATTGTACACTTAAATCTATCATGTCTAATTTTTTTTTGCCTCTTCCCCAGCCTTTGCCTCTTCCTCTCCCTCTTCCCTGTTTCTTTTCTGATCCGGTTTCCTCTGTCGTGTCTGTCTCTGGTGTTCCTTTAAGTTCTGCTAGTCTTCGTTTTACTGGTTTTCTTTTTTCCCTAAGGAAATCCTCGACTTTAGATTCATAACTGTGTCCTTAGATATGTCAACCAAATCCTCTCCGCTTGTTGGAGTCATCATCGTAAGCTCAAGATGCTGTAGATCCTTGGGTGGTATTTTAGAATATCCTGGCAGGAAACCCAAACCAGTGCCATGGGCTCCTATATATGGTGATGGCTGTACCACATTTTCTTTGATTTTTGCTTTGTTGATTTTTTTTAGAATAGATTCCTCTCTGGTCTCGATCATAGAGTCTGTGAAATTAAGAATGTTTTTATTTTCTTTGAAGTTCTTTACCATATCTTCACTTCCAGAAAAATGTACTTCTTCACCCTTTTTAATGACTGCAAAATATTGTACATCTTCATTATCATTGGCAAATGCTGCCATCTTTTCGAACACTTTCAGTCCCCTACTCAGTCTTTTCCTCTCTACATCTTTTTGTCTTCTCTTGAAGTCTGTGTCTGTCCCCGTTTTCTTTCGGACAAATTCTCTAGTCTTTGTCTCTTATCTTTTCTACAACAAAATTTGAGTATCAGTTTCTGCCAATAATGCCAGTATTTGAACAAGTTCAACACACCCTTTACAATGTTTACCAAAATAATTTTTTTTTAAGAAATATCATGTTAACTGGCTAAGGAAAAAAAGATGAATCTACATGTTTGATAAATATGTCAGACTTACTAGCTGCAGGAGTAGTGACACTGAATGTCTCATCATCTTCTGTTTGGTGTGGTTGTGGAACATCATCTGAATTTTTAATTTAAAAAACTCATGTCAACATATTTAACACATCCTCTACCAAAGTAATAAGCATCAACTGAATTGTTATCAGTTAACTATTGATGGTTTGTCATTTTCAAGGAAAGCAATTCACAAAAAAAGATTAATCTACATGTATAATAAATTTGTCAGACTTACCAGCTGCAGGAGAAGTGACAGTGAATGTCTCATCATCTTCAGTGTTGCATGCCACATTATAATATAATCAGACTAAAACTGTATTTGGAGTAGCATTTTGAGAGTATTTGGTCGAGAGTTTTGGTCTGATTTCAATATAACCTTGACACACAGCCAAGGTTATATTGAATTCAGACCAAAACTGTAGGAGGAGTAGCATTTTGAAAGATTTTGACCAAAATGTCTTTCTTTTGTAACCACGTCAACACAGTTCATTGAAATCAAAAACAGATATACAGAATTATGTATCCTAGTGTAGTCTACTTGTGTGCCAAGGTTAAATTGAAATCAGACCAAAACTGTAGGTGGAGTAGCATTTTGAAAGATTTTCACAGAAATGTCTTTCTTTAGTAACCACGTCAACATTGTTCATTGAAATCAAAAACCGATACACAGAATTATGTATCTTAGTGTAGTCTACTTTTGTGCCAAGTTATATTGATATCAGACCAAGACTGTAGGAGTAGTAGCATTATGAAAGCTTTTCAGAGAAATTTATATTTTTAGTAACGGCGGCAACACTGTTCATCAAAATCAAAACCCGATACACAGAATTATGTTTCTTAGTGTAGTCTACTTGTGTGCCAAGTTACATTGAAATCAGACCAAAACTGTAGGAGGAGTAGCATTTTGAAAGATTTTCAGAGAAATGTCTATTTTTAGTAACCACGGTAACACTGTTCATCGAAATCAAAAACCGATACACAGAATTCTGTATCTTAGTGTAAAACATTTCAAAAGTTCTAAAATATAAATAAAAATATTAATTATTCTTTTATATATCTTTTTTAAAATAACTAGAACTGTCCAAACGGGACAAAATAACCCCCGCTGGTTTTTTAAGAAGTAAGTTTTTCCATAATAAAGATTTGTATCAAACACGAATTATGACTTTTTTCTTCCAGTGATCTTGAACTTCCCCCAAATGACCTTGGGTCAAGGTGATGACACATCCTTGGGTCATGGGCAATCTTTGTTTGAAATGAGAACCTACCAAGTTTATCCATAAGAAAGATATGTATCAAACATCAATTTTGAAATTTTTTCTTCCAGTGACCTTGAACTTCCCCCAAATGACCTTGGGTCAAGGTCATGACACACCCTTGTGTCATGGGCAATCTTTGTGTGAAATGAGAACCTACCAAGTTTATCCATAAGAAAGATATGGACCGGACACGAATTATGATTTTTTTCTTCCAGTGACCTTGAACTTCCCAAATGACCTTAGGTCAAGAGCAATCTTAGTGTGGAGTAGTAGATTCTAATGTCCCTCTGTAAGAAAGATATGGACCGGACACGATTGCACAGACAGACGGACAAGGTGATTCCTATATACCCCCTCCCCCAAACCTCGTTTGCGGGGGGTATAAATATTACATTTTTAAAGAAATTTGTTTCTTCAAATTATTGAAATCAATTTATCTTCTTTTTCAGCCAGCCAGCCGTCAATCATTAGTCAGCCCGCGGGCTGACTAGTTATGATACGAAGAACTTCAAATGCGCTTGCGCGTTTTGGAATTCTGGGAGGTAGTTCTGCAGTAAATCACTCTTGCTCATTTCATTTCAGTAAAAATCAGTGTAGATTAAACCAAGAAATCCCTATTTAACGTCATATTAATCTGTAAATTTAAATTCAACTCAAAGAGAAAGGCTATATATGTGCTTATGTATTTACAGAAGCTTCGTAAACGATTCAAAACATTTTTTTTAAATCTGGCTCGCAGAAATTTGACTGGTTCCCATCAGATCTACGCAGCGAAGCATACAGTTGTATAAATTTATTTCATGAGTTGTTTGATGCGTCAGTTGAAGTTCTTTTGTGAAGTATATTGAAGGTATTTTACTTATGTATTAAAATATACAGCATAAACATTGGTTTATTACAGATTTTGAAGTTAATCAGTTTTTACTGGTTTTACTTTCGTTATCATTAAATCATTTCGATCCCGATGCAAATAAGCGAACTGATTTGTTAATGCATACAACGGATACTTCGGAAAGAGACACAACTGACTGAGCTTGCTCGTTTGTTGTCCCCCGCTGAAAGTGGAGGAATGGATATTAATTTCGGTCTGTCTGTCATTCCGTCCGTCTGTCTGTAGTTTTGTCTGTCTGCCACACTTTCATTTCCCTGCAATATCTCTAGAAGCCTTTGAGATTTTGCAGTGAAACTCATTATGGCCTATCAGGGACGTAGCAACAGGGGACCGGGGGGGGGGGGGGGCTCCTCCCCACTTTTTATCCCAACATTACCTTTTCTATTGAAAATGTCCACTGAAATTAAAGATTGGTTCCCCCCCCCCAACATACACACACTTCTTACCACAGTACAGTGATATGAAGTAAATGTTGTATGCAAAAAAATTGAAAATAAAAGGGTTTTGACGCCCCCCCCCTTTTGCAAAAACGATGCTACTATGGACGACTCCTCTTCATTTTGAAGTCAAAAGGTCAAGGTAATAAATTCAAAATTCTGTCTGATTTATGTACAAATTTACTAAAACTTTGTTTCCGCGCAATATTTCGAAAAGCCCTTAAGCTTTTGAAAAGAAATTTTATATAACTAATAGTACTTTAGTGAAAGGAAGACCCCTGTTTATTTTTTTGTGACTGTGTGTAAAACTTTAATTTCCAGTCAATATTAAAAAAAAACTTTTGAGATTTTACAACTAAATTTTATTCATAACTCCCTATAGGGGCCTTTCTTGAGATGCTTTTCTTTTTTCTCTAAGTGGGAGACGCAGATTCTCTGAATTAGCTTTTTTTCATTTAATGAGACTATTTAGGTTGTGGCAATCAGATTCACAGGCACCAAACTCGCTTGAATTTTTGACCCCCTAGTATATTATAAATAGGGGGTCAAAAATTCAAGCGAGTTTGGTGCCTGTGATCAGATTTAGGATTTTATAGTTTTGTTACGTGACAGTTAGAGATCTGATAAATTCAATGAATTTGTAGGTCTAACTTTTTTATATTGTCTCAATACTACTTTTTTCGACTTTCAAGTTGAAAAAAAGCTTGCTAGGTCAAATTAGGATATTTAACAAACAAAAAATAAAAAAAGTACCAATGTTTTTTGCAAAGATGAAGCTTTACAAAGCTTACATGTTACATGCATATGGGACCTGTTTGCATGAAATTTCTCTATTCTAAAAGTACTAGAAAATGTACTGGGTATTTTAGCGGTCCTTTATCGATATTCCCAATTAAGGGTATAGTATGGTTGTTACGGAGTCGCAGGGACAAAGGTGTCTCCATTGACTAAACACAGTAACCCTGAGTGATTCAACCTGCGACATGATATACTCTAACAGGGGTGATAGTGAAGCTTATGATGTCCTGTTTGGTGGCCGTGGGATTGTTAAAACTGCCATAATGTTCTTACCCCCAACCCCTTTCTAAAATCGTATAAATCCGATAATGAGCTTAATTTATAATATCATGGAATTACGTTTTGTGAATTTGAACTTAAATTAATATTATACTTTCTATTCTTTTAATGAAGAGACAAAAATGCAATAGAATCTGGATGCACCAACGCTTTTGTTCCTATGCGGAAAACTGTTAAGACGAGGTTTTTTTAAAGTAGCCAAATCTGCTAAATTAAATGATAAAAAATGTTGAAAGCATTTTTTTCAGTACCCTATTATTTTTTAAAACATTATCACAGAAAAGAAAAATCCTCTGGCTGACTCTCCAAGCTTTTTTTAAAAGCTAAACTTGTTATGAGATTGGTTGATGAGCAACAGCTCACCCGTTACCAACGCACAGCATACAGACGCATCCATAGAACACTCTAAAAGTTGTGATCGGACTATGAGGAGAACAGCTTCACAACCTCGTTGTTCTTGCGCAAGGTGTTCCATATCATCGTCCCTTCCGTACCACGGCCTAACCAGTGACAGTGTTACATTGTATGTAAATATGTGCTCTATTTTATGGACAGTGACATAGTGATTGTGAGGAATTTTCCAATGCATGTCATGTCAGCTATAAATGAGAGACTGCAGCGTTATGAATAACTAAATATCTGATGAACTAACACTAGACTATTCGCTACACATAGTGTTTGTATTTTAGTTGCGTTGTACTGTTTGTAATACCATGTTTATTACTTTCGTTTTGTAGATGCCTTTACCAATTACAGTAATTGAGTTTGTTGTGCCAATAAACTATTTGTAAAAAATAAATCGAAAGTATTAAAAGAACCGAAAGCCAGGCTTTAAATGCTCGAGTATACTGTCTGATCTGAAATTAGTTCATACTATTGTTTTACCTTTTTGGCCATCGACTTTTAACAGGTAGAATTTGTATGATTAATTGATTATGATTTAAAACAATATCCAATATACCAGTTATCAAAATTAACAGTCCAGACTCAAAGATATGTTATGATTTTAAATTTAAGAAATATTAATTCCGAGTTATTCTCGCGTATTAAATAAGCGCCTTTTTCTCAAAATTTTAAAATTCAGTCTTCGTATAGTTGGAATCATGCACATATATATAATTTTAAAAACATTCTTCTAGTTTGAAACGACTAAATTGGGCGGTCCTTCGGATGAGACCGTATAAACCGAGGCCCCGTGTCACAGCAGGTGTGGCACGATAAAGATCCCTCCCTGCTCAAAGGCCGTAAGTGCCGAGCATAGGCCTAAATTTGCAGCCCTACACCGGCAATGGTGACGTCTCCATATCAGTGAAATATTCTGGAGAGGGACGTTAAACAGTATACAATCAATCAATCTAGTTTCAAAGAAGCAATAATTGTATCCCATACTACATGCAGATACACTGATACCTGTACATTGTCAAGCGACTTCACACATCTTCATTATTAAAATTACTATTCAGTATACTTTTAATTTGCTAAACAGAATATACCCACTATCGTAACATCTACGAAAACGTTGTGAAACATGCAACTTTTCAACATTTCGAAAAGCCCGCGCTATTGAAAAAAGTTCGCAATATGCATTCAGCAGCGCATGTGCACAAATTGTTATATCACGAATCCAAATAGAGCTAATATCTAATTTCTTTTCCAGTTTAATTCACAAACAAATATAGTCGTCATTAACTTTTCCAACAATTGGGATGTTAAAAATGTTTGTTTGAATATAGCCTTGCAATGGGACTATTATGTATCGTAAGCGTCTGCCTCGATGCTGTTTGGTTATTTGTTTATATACTTTGCTATTCATAATAAGACAGTCGAACACGATGTCTAGCGCCAGGACTTTGCTCTTTGTTTAATGTAGTGCTGACTTAGTTTAATGTGCAGTGTTCTGTTCATAAGATGTGACGTATCTGAGAAAACAGTTCAGAATAGAGATAAGAAAACAAGAGGCCCATGGGCCTTATTGGTCACCTGAGCATTATGCAGCTTTCCAGTGATTGGCCCCGTGGGGATCCGGGTTAGAATAGGTCCTCAGTACCCCCTTGCTTGTCGTAAAAGGCGAGTAAATGGGGCGGTCCTTCGGATGAGACCGTATAAACCGAGGCCCCGTGTCACAGCAGGTGTGGCACGATAAAGATCCCTCCCTGCTCAATGCCCTGAGTGCCGACCATAGGCCTAAATTTGCACCCCTTCACCGGCAATGGTGACGTCTCCATATCAGTGAAATATTCTGGCGAGGGACGTTAAACAGTATACAAATCAATCAATCCATCCAATGATTGAATTTGATTTATGTTTTAATCCAGATGCTATGACATTCACAATTTTGAAAGAGGCCCCATTTATCATCATAACAATACACTTAGCATTTGCTTAGTTTGTTCACTTAATACCAATAGTCAGGGTAGGGGAACAAAAAATGCATTTCAAGTAATCAATAAGATTAAGGATGATCAGTTATGCCCCAATCACACATGAACCCCTGACCCTTAGTCCTAGATCCACACATTGCACAATTTTTGAAAAGGCACCCTTGCTTTTCAAAAATATTTGTTTAATACCAAGGAGCATATTTCATCAATGTTCAGTATATAAGTACAGTCCCCCCCCCTCCTTTATGGTACCCCTGACCCTGGGGCCTTGAAATTCACAATTCTGGAAGATTAGTACCCTTGCTCATCATAACTAGGTAGTTAGAGCTCGAGCTAGAGCTCCGCCCTATCACTAGAACCCCTGACCCTAGGGCCATAAAATTCACAATTTTGGAAGAGGTATTCTTGCTCATCATAACGTTGTAATTAGTTTATTTCATTCCTAGGAGCAGAGAAGAAGATTTTCAAAGAATTCATGTATTTTTAATATATAATCTATAGAGTCCTGCCCTAACACCAGAACCCCTGACCCTGGGGCCAGAAAATTCACAATTTTTGTAGAGGCACTCTTGCTCATCAGAACTATGCACTTATTTAATTTATTTAATACCAAGGAGCGAGAAGAAGATGTTCAAAGAATTCATGTATTTTCACTATATAATCTATAGACTCCCCCCCCCCCCTTACACCAGAACCCCTGACCCTGGGGCCATAAAATTCACAATTTTGGTAGAGGCACTCTTGCTCATCATAACTATGCACTTAGCTAGTTTATTTAATACCCAGGAGCAGAGAAGAAGATTTTCAAAGAATTCATGTAATTTCACTATATAATCTATAGAGCCCCTCCCTAACACCAGAACCCTGATCCTTGGGCCAATGAATTTCACAATTTTGGTAGAGGCACTCTTGCTCATCATAACTATGCACTTAGTTAGTTTATTTAATACCCCGGAGCAGAGAAGATTTTCAAAGAAATAATGCATTTTCACTATATACTTATTTGGACCCGCCCTAGCACTAGAACCCCTGACTCTGGGGACATGAATTTCACAATTTTGGTAGAGGACACAATGTTGATTACAATCATGCAAACAGTTTGACTGCTTAATGTCCAGGAGTAAAGAAGAAGATTTTTAAAGATTGCACTAATTTTAGTGGTTTTTGCCCCACCCCCAGGCCCCGGGGGGGGGGGGGGGGCAGGGACCATGAAATTCACAATATTTGTTCCCCTTAACCCATAGATGCTATATGCCAAATGTGGTTGAAATTGGTTCAGCGGTTTCAGAGAAGAAACTGAAAATGTTCAAATGTTAACTGACGACGAACGACGACGGACGAAAAGTGATAGCAATAACTCACCCAAAAAGAGTCATACATATCGGAGGTAAAATATGAGAAACTAGTAATGTAAACGACCTTAGTTTCATTATTGATTCTGAATGCTTTAATATGCAGATGACACAATATTCTTTTTTCAAACTGTTATCCCTAAAAAGAACAGAGGAAAGCTGTTGCAGGTTTATCGTTTATTAAAGGAGGCAAACATATTATTCAAAACAATAATATGTCAACATTACAAAACATTGGCTCAATATTAACTTGTCTAGGGGTAAACAATAGAAAAATCCTGAATATACATTACAAAGTTGACTAGAATATTAAAGTGAACTAGAATATTCATATTTATCAAAATAATAGCATACTGGCGTTCTAATATTATCGTTTACTTAAATACTTACAGCAACACGTTACGAAAATACTAATGTTTACATTATAACACAAACCGGAAATCTGATCCACCATTAATACTAAAACCAACAATGGTCAGAACCTTGGTATTCCGGATAATTACCTATGCATTGTCAAAACTAATACTGCCAGTTAAATTAATAACATTCAACATATACTCACCGTCAATAGAAACGCAACACCCTAATTTATGGGGTGAAAATTATATACGGGATATAACTATGTACCAAAAAAGTAAGGAAATCTTTTACTTTGCCAAATCAGTTATTTAACGGTTGAATGATTTTCATTCCATTACCGGAAGTTAATTTTTAGCCCCCTGAACAGAAATCAAAAATTAGCATATTTAATAAAATTATTGAAAATATTTTGGGTTTTCAAGGTTGTGTACCTGTTAATCATAAGTCTTGTACTGAAAGTCCGGAAAAAATATCTTTCTTTCTCTTCCGGAAGTGATGCCTGTATTTCCTCAAAGTAACTGAAAGCATGCATTTTCATTGCTAATGTTGGAAATTTTCAAAATAAAGAAAAGGGAGAGCTACAGATGCAAATATACACTACATAATGACTTCTCGGGATTATGTGTTTCAAAGGCATGAATGACAGTTCCTTGACCGGAAGTCCAAGGGTTACTACACTACGCCAAGTTAGAGAAATTCGACCTCAGTATCTGAAAAACAGGCATTTAAAAAAGGACAAGAATGTTTATTTCGCTCAGATTAAGACATTGATAAACTTAATGCATGGTAGAATTCGGGCTGCTTATGTTGTACATGGCGGACTAGCACGTTTTAATTGAATGGTCGGAAGGGGGGATGTTTTAAAAGTTATGTGTTACTTTCTAAGGTCTAAAGATAACATTTAAAGTTTAAATGAAGTATCATTGTTTTGTAAATTTACTTTTTACATGTATTCATTCTTAATCTTATCTTTAAACCTTATAAAGTTTAGTAGGTTACGGACAAGAACATGGTCTCCAACACTAAGAACTGCTGTGCCATATCCCTTGGAATCATTATGAGATTTACCACGTTTTGCATTCTTGTCGATATTTTGAGAGGCAACATGATATGCTTCCTCCATACGCTTCTTCCACTCAGCGACATAGGAAGTGTATGAGGTTCCACTTTTTGATTCTCTTTCAATCCTCTTGTTTGGTAGCACAAGATCAACAGGTAAGACAGGATGACGCCCCAAAAAGAGGTAGAACGGTGAAAATCCAGTCGTATCATGATTTGAGCAGTTATAAGCATGTACGATTTTGTTTACATGTTTTCGCCAGTCCAGCTTATCATCTGCTTTCAAAAGTTCTCCTCATCTGTAATTAGCTGCGATTAAATCGCTCCACTTGCCCGTTACCCTGTGGGTGGTAAGGAGTTGTCTTCCCACAAAGCCTCTGAAATTCATACATAAATGAGTTTTCAAATTCTCTTCCTTGGTCATGGTGCAACCGAAGGGGTATTCCGAATTTCAGGATAAAGTCATTAAATACTTTTTCTGCTGCAGTCCTTCCTGCTTTGATGCGTGTAGGGTAGGCCTGAGCGAATCGTGTGTAATGGTCCATGACTACTAGTATGTACTCATAGCCACCCTTTGACTTCTCCAGATGAAGGAAATCAATAGATATCAACTCCAGGGGTTGTGTTGTCACAATAGGTACCATGGGTGGGCGGTCTGTCCTATTTGGTTTCTTGCACATCAAACAATCACATTCCTGTGTTATGTACTTCTCCACACTTTGTACATGCGTGGCCAAAAGTATCGATCTCGAGCCAAGGCAAATACTCTGTCAACTCAAAGATGTCCCATCTCATTGTGTAATTGGTAGAGTACGGTAGATCTACGATTTCTTGGAAGTACCAGCTGATGAATTCCCCCCTCGCGTGGCAGGGTTAGACCCTCCACAGCACTCCATCTTCAACCTTCAATCTGGACCACTCCCGTAAAAGTAACTGTACAGACCCTGAGACGTGCTACTACCCCACACGCTCGCTGCACGAACGGTACACGAACGCTACACGGTTTGCACGAAACGCTGCACGGTTTACACGAAACGCTACACGGTTTACACGAAACGCTTTGCACGAAAGGCTGCACGGTTTACACGAAAGGCTGCACGAAACGCTTTGTACACGTTTCTAAACCGCTTTGTACACGATTCTCGCACGTTTTGGCCTCGGTTTGGATTTTATACTCGGAATATTTCAGGCATTATCACGGTTTTATCATTAATTAAATGGAAATCTTTCACAAAGCCACATGCATCTAGCAGCTGTTTAATATCAGTTCACTAGTATTATATAAACCGATAGAAATATTTAATACTCTTACAGATGTAATTAAATAATAAATAATTTTCATTTCCTATTTATTTATTTATTTATATTAATCTAATTGTTTATCAACAAGAGGCCCACGGGCCTTATAGGTCACCTGAGTATCATGTAACAACTTTCCAGCGATTGTATTTGGTTCATGTTTTAATCCAAAAGCCATAAAATTCACAAATTTTGAAGGAGGCACCATTGCTTATCAAAGGACAGATTTCAAAGCATTAATTTATTTCAAGTCAAAGTACCCTCCTGGTACCCCTGACCCAGCGGCCCTGAAATTATCTATTTTGAAAGAGGCCCCTTTCTTCATTATAAGGCCAGCATTTTTTTTATGTTCAGGTTTAGTTATGAACATGAGAATAAAAGTTTTTTTAAATATGTGTTAGGTGAATGTGTAGACATTGTTCTAAAATTTACTTGATGCCTAAAATTATAATTCCTATCATAAAACAGACAGGGAGAATTGGGGAATAGAGTGAACATTTTTTCAATTAAGTGTAAAATACTTTTTCTGGCTGATACAAATGATAATACATGCCTGTATATATTTGTATATTCTTGCCTTTTAATAGTTGATTTTTTTTTTATTTCTTCGGGTTATTTCTTCCTCAAATGGACTTAACTTCTACCATAGTTTCATTCATTACATCTGATGCATAAGCAACCCTTTTCTGAAGAATGATGCTTAGACTGTAAGCTATAACAGAGTCCTAAACAATGTCGCTGGCAATATGCAATAGCTACCACGGGCAGTTTAAAACCTGGGGTAGGAAAATAATTTAAAGACAGATACTTTTGAAACGAATACATAATTATCTCACCAGCATGTCATTGTGCAACAAAGTCGTCAGCATTTTATTTGTCCTTTGAACGGGTGAAAAGTTTTGAATGGCACTCGTATCGAAGAATTTTACACTAAACCAAGCTATCTTCTCAGACCATCTAGCTTTATTTACCCGCCGTTTCATCTTAAAACCGGAAGTGCGAGTTCGTAAATTTGAAATCTCTATCCCGACTCAAATTTGACATCGGAAAGAAAAAAATTGTTTTAATTTTTTTCTGAAAATTCAAAACCTTGAGCGGAAGGTTTGTAAAACTGAAAATAAAATAAATCCTGGCCTTAAATATGTAATTAGATCATTAGTATATTAACCAGGAGTAAAGGATAAGATGTTCAAAGAATTCATGCATTTCACTATACAATCATTAGAGCCCCCCCCCCCCCTAAAACAAGAACCCCTGACCCTGGGGCCAAAAAATTCACAATTTTGGTAGAGGCACTCTTGCTCATCATAACTATGTACTTAGTTAGTTTATTTAATACCCAGGAGCAGAGAAGAAGATTTTCAAAGAAATCATGTATTTTAATTCACTATATATAATCAATAGAGCCCCACCCTACACCATAACCCCTGACCCTGGGGCCATAAAATTCACAATTTTGGTAGAGGCACTCTTGCTCATCATAACTATGTACTTAGTTGGTTTATTTAATACCCAGTAGCAGAGAAGAAGATTTTCAAAGAAATAATGCATTTTCACTACCTACTTATTTAGCCCCGCCCTAGCACTAGAACCCCTGACCCCAGGGCCATGAATTTCACAATTTTGGTAGAGGACTCATTGCTGATTACAATCATGCAAACAGTTTGACTGCTTGATGTCCAGGAGTAAAGAAGAAGATTTTTAAAGATTGCATTAATTTTAGTGGTTTTGGCCCCTCCCCCCAGGCCCCAGGAGGGCAAGGATCATGAAATTCACAATTTTTGTTCCCCTTCACCCATAGATGCTTTGTGCTAAATTTGGTTGAAATTGGTTCAGTGGTTGCAGAGAAGAAGCTGAAAATGTTCAAATGTTAACGCACGACGGACGACGGACGAAAACAGATAGCAATAGGTCACCTGAGTTTACTCAGGTGACCTAAAAACGGAATGCCGATATCATGAATGACTGTTTAATAAAATACAATTTTTGTATATTAGTCATTCATTGCAGTGTTATATTTTTACGAGTATAATTTAATAAATTAAACACAAATTCGATTTCTTACTGCAGGAAAATGAACTCATTGATTTTAAATAAAATTGATCATATTGTGTTTGATTTCTGTAGGCGGATTATTTTTCTTGATTTTAATCTAGAAATAAAATTTGCTGATATACTCTACTAGCGATTATTGATTCATTTATAAAGATTTTTTTTTTATCTTACGTAAACATTATCTTTAGGAGGGAAACCTTAAGGTGGAGGGTTAAACGTGACGTCTTGATGTATTCTTATTCAATTTCTCTATTTACATGAAGCTTATCAAATAACATCAGTATACCCGTCATACTGTAAAATCCTTCATCTCAAAACCCGACTAAACGCATGTATATATATGTACATTAATTAATAGTCGCGGCATTTGACTATACATTGTACAGCTGTACATACTATGTAGATCGATCTTTACACCGGCATTTAGGTATATTATAAGGAAACTGAAATATCTTAGATGAAATAACAAGAGGCCCGCGGGCCTTATAGGTCACCTGAGCATTATACAACAACTTTCCAGTTATTGAATTTGATTCATGTTTTAATTTTGAAAGAGGCACCATTGATCATCATAACAATACACTTAGCAGTTGCTTAGCTTGGTTACTGAATATCCATACGCAGGGTAGGGAAAAATTTTATTCCAACTAATCTGTAATATTCAGCAATAATCAGTACTTCCCCTAACACTGTGACATAAACCCCTGACCCTAGGTCCACACATTGCTCAAATTTTAAAAAGGCACACTTGAAATTGCCTATCAAAAAATAAATAAATGTTTTATAAATACAAAAGAGCAGATTTCAAATAATTAATTCATTTTCAGTATATAAGTAGAGCCCCCCCCCCCCCCCGACCCCGGGGCCTTGAATTCACAATTCTGTAAGATTAGGGCCCTTGCTCATCATAACTATTTAGGTAGTTCATCTGCTTCATACCCAGAGACAGAGAAGAAAATTTTCAAAGATTTAATGTATTTTCATTATATAATCAATAGAGCCCCGCCCTAACACCAGAACCCCTGACCCTGGGGCCATAAAATTCATAATTTTAGAAGAGGCATTTAGTTTATCTAATACCTAGGAGCAGAGATGAAGATTTTCAAAGAATTCATGTATTTTCACTATATATAATCAATAGAGCCCCCCCCCCAACACCTGAACTATTGACCCTGGGGCCACAAAATTCACAATTTTGGTAAAAGCACTCTTACTCATCATAACTATGCACTTAGTTTGTTTATTTAATACCTAGGAGCAGAGATGAAGATTATCAAAGAATTCATGAATTTTCAATATATAATCAATAGAGCCCCCCCCCCCCCCCCAACACCAGAACTCTTGACCCTGGGGCCACAAAATTCACAATTTTGGTAAAAGCACTCTTGCTCATCATAACTATGCACTTAGTTAGTTTATTTAATACCAAGGGCCAGAGAAGAAGATTTTCAAAGAAATCATGTATTTTCACTATATATAATCAATAGAGCCCCACCCTAACACCAGAATCCCTGACCCTGGGGCCATAAAATTCACAATTTTGATAGATGCACTCTTGCTCATCATAACTATGCACTTAGTTGGTTTATTTAATACCCAGGAGCAGAGAAGAAGATTTTCAAAGAAATAATGCATTTTCACTATATACTTATTTAGCCCCGCCCTAGCACTAGAACCCCTGACCTAAGGGCCATGAATTTCACAATTTTGGTAGAGGACTCAATGCTGATTACAATCATGCAAACAGTTTTACTGCTTGATGTCCAGGAGTAAAGAAGAAGATTTTTAAAGATTGGATTAATTTTAGTGGTTTTGGCCCCACCCCTCTGGCCCCAGGGGGGTAGGGATCATGAAATTCACAATTTTTGTTCCCCTTCACCCATAGATGCTTTGTGCCAAATTTGGTTGAAATTGGTTCAGTGGTTGCAGAGAAGAAGCTGAAAATGTTCAAATGTTAACACACGACGCACGACGGACGACGCACGACGACGGACGAAAACGGATAGCAATAGGTCACCTGAGTTTACTCAGGTGACCTAAAAAGTACGTGATTTATAATAAAACAAATAATTTACAATTATTCATGATTTACTACTAAGCTTTTCTTACATGATATTTATGAAAAAACTACCCAATCAGTTCTGTTTACTTTACTGTTTACGGCTAGAAATTCGGATTTACAAATAAAAGATGAAATCCGCTGAATTATACGTTGTACCCATTAAATATTTATGGAACCATTTTATTTAAAAAAGATAAAATCAAGTCGTAATTTTCGGGTGTCATTAAGCCGTGAACTCAACATGTACATATAGCAAAACAGGTTTTCTTTTGCCATGCACTCGGAGCCCGTGATCGCTGTTGTAAATGACCTTGATCACAGTTGAAAGGCTGAAAGATTCCAATACGTTTTTAAGGGGTGTATCTGCGCACACATTAAACAAAGGATTTAAAAAAGAATATAAAATTAAGCATTTATTTAAAATAACATAAGATTGAAAGTTACAACAAAAAAATGAAAGACTGTACTAGTAATTTAATTTAACCCCCCCCCCCTAATTTCTTAACATGTGGTCGTCAGTGCATGTGAATTAAAATTATAAAATCCATTTATTTGACAATAATAAGCAACACGCTTTATGTATGAAATGACACATCATTTCAAAACTTTCTTTCACGTACTTTAAATGTAAAGAGTAGAGCGGAGTCCTGATATATTTTTGCATTAAATAAAAAAAAAATACCAGTATTTCTTTCTTTCTTTGAGAAAAAAAAATATTTAAGAATCCATGATCGCATTGATAGTATATTGAATTCAATGCCCTTAAAATTGTGTACATAGTTTATTAATTTGAAAACATATTCTATAGAAGGAAAACAAACAAATATATATTATACATTACCGTGTAATGTAATTTTGTTGTTCCATTTTTTTAAAATATTACTCCTAACATATCACAAGCATAACTAGTTCAATAATAAAATACTAATACAATTTGACATCCTGACCCATCGATAGCCATATTTAAAATGAAATGAATTCCGAATGAATCTTACACGATTCTTGCACGAAAGTCACACTTTTCTCTCACGGTTCTTACACGAAAGTCGCACGTTTCTCACACGCTTTTCGCACGCTCGCTACACGGTTTGCACGAAACGCTTTGGAGCTTACACGAAACGCTGCACGGTTTACACGAAACGCTACACGGTTTGCACGAAACGCTGCACGGTTTACACGAAACGCTACGTGGTTTGCACGAAACGGAAAGCCCACGAAAGTCACACGCTTTTTTGGGGTAGTAGCACGTCTCAGGGTCTGTACTTCTGTAGTCAAATTTCTTCGCTCAGATCTCGAGGGCTTCTTCCCCTTTTGTACAATGCTGATTACGGATTGGAGATCTGTATCATCTGACTACATCTTGATGGAAACACCTTGATCCAGTGGAGTTACATTGATTTGTGCTAGTAACACATTCTCCCGTGCTCTTGCGTCTGTAGCCAAAACTGTCTGATTCAGAGGCTCAGGGTCTTTCATGGCCGCTAGCGCCGAATCAATCATATCCTGGGAGCATTCTTTGGTACACTGTTGAGAATACTGTTCAACATCTAACGGCATGCGGCTCAAGCCATCTGCATCACTGTTCTGGCGTCCTGGCTTATAATGGACCTTGAAGTTGAAATCTGCAAGCAAGGACACCCATTTTAGACGTGTTGCATCCAATTTCGGTGCTGTGAAAATATACTGTAGAGGGTTGTAGTCACTGTAGACATCAAAGTAGGGTGCATAATAAAGATAATCTCGGAAGCGCTCAGTTACACTCCACTTCAAAGCTAAGAACTCTAGCTTGCCGGAATGCATATAATAGTTCTTTTCTGCAGGCGTTAAAGTCCTTGACCCATAAGCGATCACACCCAACTTTCCTGTTGACTGGCGTTGATACAAAATGGCACCAAGTCCATTCTGACATGCAGCAACATGTAAAACATAGGGTTCATCAGACTTGGGATATGCCAATATAGGAGGGGAAACAAGCAGATCAATAAGCTCTTCTAGTATTTTCTCATGCTCGGTAGTCCATAAAACAGAAGTATTAGAGCTTTTCTGGCCTTCCTTTTTGTTTGACTTCCTTTTCCGTTTCTGTTTTGTTCCTAGCTCCTCCTTCAGCAGATCATATATAGGTTTGGCCCTTCGAGAAAATTCAGGGATATGTCCTCTGTAGAAACCGATGAATCCCATGAGCTGTCTGACTTCACCCACAGTCTTTGGTTTCTTCTCTCGTAATTTATTAACAGCTGTTGTATCAGCAGGGTCAATAGTGTGGCCCTTTGTCGTGATCAGGTGTCCTAGATAACGCACACTTTTCTGGAATAGGTGACACTTGCTTGGTTTTAATTTAAGTCCTTTATCCCTTAGTCTTTGAAAAACAGATTTCAGATGTTTTAAATGTTCATCAAAACTCTTGCTGTAAACCAAAACATCGTCCAGGTAAGGTAAACAAAAGTTATCTCGCAGACCGTCAAGAGTCTCATTCATGTACGCCTGGTAGACTCCCGGGGTTCCAGGCAAACCAAACGGAATTCGGTTCCATTCAAACTGACCCCAAGGTGTTGAAAAGGCTGTGTACTTTCGACAATCCTCCTTTATGAAACCCTGACACTACTGGACGAAAAAAGTGCTGAGAATCCCAAATTTTACTGATAATGTCTGATAATTACTGATACGGTGCTGTTCTTGCTGATAATTACTGCTATTTACTGTTATTATTGCTGTTGTTGCTGATAATTTTAGTTGTTGCTGACAAATACTGATAATTACTGTCGTCTTTTACTGTGGAGTCTGATAAATACTGATAAATACTGTTGAGGTACTGTCGCTGCTGAGAATTGCTGATAATTACTGTTGAGGTACTGTCGATGCTGAGATTTACTGATAATTACTGTGGTCATTGTTTTTAACCTGGGAATGGATTAAAATAGCCTGAGAAATGATTATTTGTTTTTTTTTTTAAAAAGTATTTTAACAAATTCATTACAGTCAATTACAAAATAAATTATTCTAAATAAAAAAGTCACATTTTATTAATTTGTTTTCAGTTTTCATATATTAATTTCATTATAATAATTTTTGACCATAATGTTTACATAAGCTTTCATAAATGTTTATGTTTTTTCTTTAAATTTCTCCTTACACGTAGATGACATTATCTGAGGAAAATTATTCTGTTGTATTTGCAGTGGTTTTTCTTCCCAAGTACTTTTTTAAAAAGTTTAATTTTTGTTCAAAAAAATCTCATATCATATTTTTTCTCACATGTATGTGTACTGTCATCAAAAGCTTTTTGTGGATTTCTTTAATACTTCAATACAGTCAATGGTTTTAAATATCAATTTATTTTACCGTGTGGAGAACTGAAAATGCATGAGCACATTAAGTTGAAAACACCCCCCCCCCCCTTTTCCAATTACTTTTAAATTAAGCTCTCATTTTAACAAGACAGTATTAAATACTTTTCATAAAATCTAGTCTTGAAGCGTACACTTTGTTATTTTATAGAAGAATGTGACAGGGTTAAATAATTAAATTGAAGCATCTTTAATTTTTTTTTTTTTGATTATGTAGACAGCGCGCTCTAGTTATCCGATGTCCTCCCTGCGAAATTTATATCGTGTCGCTTTCTAGCTTTCTCTCTCTCTCTCAATCTCTTTTAAATTATTTGTTAAGGCTTAAGGATTGTACACTACATGACATAAATCTTATGCAGAGTGATTTTCAGTCAATGAAATATACGTCTTTCTTTAGGCTAATTCTTTTTTTATTGTATACAGTTTTAAGTCTATGGGCATATGGCTTCTAATATTATGCACCACTCCTTAAACATGTTATATGCGGGGTCAGTCAATTAAAAAACTAAATAAAATAAATCATAACTTGAATAAACTTTTTCCATTAATGCAAACTTTGTGCTTGTTGTTATTGAACATACATGTATGTCAACCACGTGTAAAAGTTCTACTTTCGTTTTAGAATCGGGTCAATTATTAGTACATTCTGACATAGGGATATCGTTACGGCTTGCGTTTTTGTAAAATTAGAATTTTGTGCAGTGATTATAATTATTTTTTAATTCCATTTTTCTCAGAGACCTTTGTATAATCGAACAGTACAGACTTGGTGCTTATTTATATGATTTTACTTGATTGTAGCACAAAAAGGAGGGGGTGAAATACTGTTTACAATTAAGTGATAGCCGATAGGGCAAAGTCTGTTCTTTAGTTGTGTGTTTTAAAAGTCATGCAAGTTATGATAATATACTTATCGATTTTTTTATATGCATGAATAAATTTTTTTTAGAGAATCAATTGCAATGAACCATACACATTTCAGAACTGAAGTAATTATAACATTTATTCATGAGTGTGATACACAACGTCATGCATGTTTCAGACATTCAAAATCCATACATTTAAGGTTGTTTTTTTTTCTCGGATTAAGCGAAGTGGAGTTTCCCTGCATCTGAATTGGGAACAATTCATGCTAATATTAATTCAAAAAAGTGCTTCACTAAACAATCTTTCTCTTTATATCTATATGATTGTATATTTTGCACACTTTTTTTTTAATTAAAAAGTGAAGTCAATTTCTCGTCTACGTATTTCCCAAACAATCGTTAGCAGAGATTCAGAATTGAAAATACATGTGACCACCTCCCCCGGAATATTCTTTTATCTGATAAACAAAATATACTCCCCGGCCTAAATTCCCTTACTTCGCATTTATAGCAACCTACGAAATTTTTTTTATTTAGTTTCTTATTCACGCATGCCTTTTAGACCTACTGTTATGTATAAAATTACATACATTTTATATGTTTTTGTGGTCTATGTAAAAAGATTCAAATTTAAAATGATTGATTGATTGAAGAAATATGCGTAAAACTAAAAAATGAAATTAAATACTGAAGAAGATAGATCTTTGAGAATTGAAATAATAATGAAAATAAGTCTGTACAACGTACATGATGTACATGTATATATCTTTTTTTTCATTATAGTACCAAAGTGTTCTATTCTAAATATTTTTTCTATCAATTTTATTCGTCATCAAATTCAATTTTACGGATTTTTTTTTCGTGCGACCATCAACTTTAAGATTGTTCCAAAGTAGCGAGTATATGTACAGTGTAGATAGTTTGTTTATTGATAACACCGGTAGCCGCAGACGAAGAACAATAGGTAATTAGTGCCCATTGTTACGCTGACCACTACAATTTGCATGGAATATACAAGTTGTACCCCGTTCTTTCCCGGGGCTGAAGACATGTACACAATACAGCCAAATCACAGGTCGATCACCGATTTCTGATCAATTGAAATAAATTTAAAGGTGTCTTCCTTTCAACTTTTTACCATGCAAAATTAAAATCGATTAATTTGATCATATACTAATAGTAACATATTACATTAAGTCTCATTTCATTTCTTATTTCCCATTCCATAAAATCAAATTAAAAAAAAAATCCATGAGATTTCAAAACTGATTAAATAAAAAATGATTTTGTATTTAAATTTTAAGACAAACTAAATACATGTACCTTTGTACTAGGGATTATTAACCTCTAATTTTTAATCAGCTCGCCCCATTTGCCGGTTGCACATGCATACAGTGTGTACTTGTACATATGTACATGTGGAGGAGTTTAATTCTTGGACGATCTACAAACGTCTACATAACATTAAAATAAATGAATAAATAAATAAATTATTAATTAAAATCAGTGCCCACAGATTGAACATATTCAAACCTGTTTTCACCTCTTAGTTACTTTTTAAAAGGGATAAAATTTCAAATTTCCGAGCAAATTTTTCAAATATTTCGACAAAAAGAGACCAGAAAACTGAACATTTAACAAGATAAATATAATTGTTTTCGAGAAAAAAAGGCCTTCAAAAACAAAATGTTGTCCAAACTCGACCAGTTGACCTAGTGAAAACGGAACAAATCCAAGTTTTCTAACCTGCAGGAAACTTTTTTTATCCCGATTTTTTTTCCCCATCCATTACGAACTTTTTTCTTATTATTAAAAAAAAAGATCACCGATCTCCCTACATAATTTTTTGGAGTCGGGAAAGGCGGCGATGGATCTTTTTTAAGATAGCATAATTTTCTTTTATTTACAGTTTTTCATATGCAAAAGTAAAATTCCATTTTTTTTCTGCCGTTAATATTTTTTATTAATTCTATTTCTATATATTCATTCTATTAATAATTCATTTGATTATTGTCAAAATTTTCACAAAGTTAACGTAATGTAGAAATTGAGATCAGCATACATACATACAGTCATGTAATTTTGCCATAAGCAGAACATTTAAAAAAAAAATATGAAAATTTTGCCATGATAATTCAAGTAAAAGAAAGTAATAATTGAAGGTTTTTATAGCCCGTTGTTTTATTTTAAACCAATTACCAGGTTAAAAACAATGACCACAGTAATTATCAGTAAATCTCAGCATCGACAGTACCTCAACAGTAATTATCAGCAATTCTCAGCAACGACAGTACCTCAACAGTATTTATCAGACTCGACAGTAAAAGGCAACAGTAATTATCAGTATTTATCAGAAACAACAAAAAATATCAGCAACAACAGTAATAATAACAGTAAATATCAGTATTTATCAGCAACAACAGCACATTATCAGTAATTATCAAACTTTATCAGTAATATATGGGATTCTCAGCACTTTTTTCGTCCAGTAGTGTGATGGTAAGCCTTGCTCTGGACCTGTAAGGAAAACAACTTGCTATCCCCCCGAGAGTCCAAGGCATCTTGAACCCGAGGTATGGGGTGCTGGTTTTGGATAGTCTTTGCGTTCAGTCGACGATAGTCTACGCACAGACGAAGAGTCCCATCCTTTTTGCGCACACAAACTACTGGACTAATATACTGTGATGTTGACTTGCGTATCCACTGTTTATTCAACAGCTTGTTGACGTAGTCCTTGACCTCCTGTAGAAGTGGTTTTGGGACAGCCATATATGAGCTATGAACAGGAACTTGGTCTTTCAGATCAATCGGCATCTGCAGTCCAACAGCACAACCAATGTCATTGTCATCTCGTGTAAATGTGTCACATTCACTTCTCAGAAGTGTCCTCACCTCGGTAATTTCCTCTTTTGGAAGGACAGTCGAGTCCAATTCCACTGGTGGATCCCAAACTTCAGCTTTTTCCCTTTGGATGTCATTCTTCGGTTCCACTACAACACAGTCTTTATCCTCCGTGTTTCCCACAAGTAGCACTGCAGCTCTCCTGTGGAGGCTACCAAGCAGTTTTCCTCTCGGTAGAACATGATCCTGATTGACCTTGTTGGTTACCACCAGTCTCACACTGCGTTTGGGACCTGTCCTGACCTTTCCATCTCACTTGGATGAAATACCGCTGTTGTATCTTGAAGATAGCATTCACCCTTCAGGAATGCCGAGATTGTGACTGAGGTTTTCTTCGGAATCTTTACGTTCTGTCGATCAACCTTTACCTGACAAATAAAGTCCGATTCATCCTTTAATGAACCATTTCTCTGATAAACTTATTAAGTCTATGTTGCAGTTCACTGTCATGTAAACAATTTCTAAACACTTTCTTCATATCACAAACATTTACATCCTGTAACATGCATTGAATGACATTGTAACCCAAAATAGGCTCACTCAGACCAGAGACATTATCATTTGCTACCAAAAAAGGAACTTTAAGAACTTGATCTGACAAAGCTACATTCAAGTATAAAATGCCTTCTATGGGTATGCTGCTGCCTGATGCTGATGACAAAGTAAAATTTGCATCTAGTACATTAGTAACATTATCAATCTGTGACAAAAATGATGGTAAAAATCTCTTTACATAATTGAGGTGAACAAGGGAAACCTGGGCACCAGTGTCCCATAATGCTTCACAACAATGACCTTCAATTTCACATTTCACCAGGCAAGGTTTGCTAACAATATTTACAAAACCAGGGCTAACATCAAAAACTGAGCCCTTAATTTAATTCACATGTACTTCAATACTCTGACCATACTTTCTTGACATGTATTTGATAGAGTTACAAATCAATTTATGTTGTGACCAGTGATCTTTCTGACATGATTTGGAACAATAATACGAACAAGAACATGCACTACAACATTTTGCAACATTAGCTTCAATATGTACATTACAATTCATGCACTTGGGACTGTCTGTTGATAATTGGGGCCCGCGAAGTCCCTCTAACGAGACCCTTGGTCGTTTTCCGAGCTTGATCTTCCTCGGCCAGCTGATGGTCTTGACTGTTTGGGACAGTTGCGCTGTAAGTGTCCATCACACCCACACGACCAACAATAGTAGCACCTTTTGTTTTGTTCGCGACATCTACGGCATCCTCTTGTTCCACCAGTGTTGCATCGTTCAGTTTCAGACTGGGTCACCTTCTGTTGGCGGGTTTCATCTTTGAGTTGAGCTTCCTCCACCTTGAGTGCCTTTATTTCATCCAGGAGTTCCCTTGTTGTACAAGTGTCATCACTCTTCATAGACGCTACAACTGTCTTGCCGAATTTTTGTTTATTTTCATTTTCACGACGAACGGTTTTGTTTAGTTCAACCAATAAGTCCGCATCAGTCTTGGCCTGATCAGACAAAATGGACTTCATTTCTTGTCTAAGAATCTGGTCCCGAAAACCAGTTTGTACTGTTCTAGCAAAAAGTTTATGAACTAAATCTGGACTGTATTTGAGTTCGTCACTGTTTTCCAAAGACGCAAAGAGGATTTTGTTCCGTAAGTCCATGCTGCGCATTAGAAATTCACTACTTGTCTCTTTGGTTAATTGAACTGAGCTAGCAAGTTCTGTATAAAGTTCAGTGGAGTTCTTTTCAGCATAGTGGGCTCTGAGTATTCCTCGAAGAGTTGTAAGGGACAAATCTTGTCGGCCGTCCAAGTAGCTTCCTAAACTTGAGGAGGGAATCATTGCACGTATGGCCCCATCAATCACATCATCCTCAGTATGTCCTTTCCTTAGTCCTGCTTCAATCTGACGTATCAAGCTGGTATAGGAAATTCCTGATTTACTATCAATCTGTCCAGGTATCTTAAAGTCTTTATGAACCTTCACATTGTTGACAATGGGGATAGCTGTTATGTCACTTATTTTCTCGGTCTTTACGGTGTTAGACTGTTTATCCCTCAAGCACTGCTGGAATGCCAATAGGGTAGTCCCAGCCAGTTCTCCTTCCATCTCCGCAAGGAAAAACTTGTCTGCACCCACTAGTTTAACTCTGTCAGACGATTTTGGCTGCTGTCCATATAACTCAAGTATTTCCTTCAGAGTCTCCACAGGAGCTGTCATGATCCTGGATCTCGTCCATACCATGTCCTCTGTGAGTGCCATTTCCTCTGTATCCCAGACGAGCCCCCAAAATGTTATCCCTAAAAAGAACAGAGGAAAGCTGTAGCAGGTTTATCGTTTATTACAGCAGGCACACATATTATTCAAAACAATAATATGTCAACATTACAAAACAATGGCTCAATATTAACTTGTCTAGTGGTAAACAATAGAAAAATCCTGAATATACATTACAAAGTTGACTAGAATATTAAAGTGGACTAGAATATTCATATTTATCAAAATAATAGCATACTGGCGTTTTAACATTATCGTTTACTTAAATACTTACAGCAACACGTTACGAAAATACTAATGTTTACATTATAACACAAACCGGAAATCCGATCGACACATTAATACTAAAACCAACAATGGTCAGAACCGGAATTCCCTATGCAACTAATACTGCCAGTTAAATTAATGAAATTCAACATACTTATTCATTACTGTCCCGTGGGGATCCGGGTTAGAATAGGTCCTCAGTACCCCCTTGCTTGTCGTAAAAGGCGACTAAATGGGGCGGTCCTTCGGATGAGACCGTATAAACCGAGGCCCCGTGTCACAGCAGGTGTGGCACGATAAAGATCCCTCCCTGCTCAATGGCCCTGAGTGCCGAGCATAGGCCCAAATTTGCAGCCCTTCACCGGCAATGGTGACGTCTCCATATCACACTGAAATATTCTGGAGAGGGACGTTAAACAGTATACAATCAATCAATCAATCTAATTCATTACTCTACATGAACACTATGGAAAAATACTCCTATGGTAATATCACGTCAAATTAATTATGATAATCGACAGTTTTACATATTTGTACTATGGCGGGAAATCCCAACATGTGACTAGACTGCGCTTCACATGAAAATGTAAAATATATAAATTCTAGCTGTTTTGCATACAAAATACAAATGTAAACAAATGACAATAATCCTCTTACACAGAATGCAAAAATAAACTTAATCATCTTTATGTAAAAACATGAATCTTACCTAAAAAGAGCAGAGGAAAGCTGTAGCAGGTTTATCGTTTATTTCAGCAGGCGCATATATTATTCAAAGCATTCCCGATTTCCCATTCCGGAAAACAACAGTTATCTACAAGAGTTATCTCCCGTACAACTTAAAAAATAATAGGGGTACCAGCAAATATTCCTACTACAAAACAACCATCCAGAAGTTAAGAGGAGATAATTATCTAAGATGTTGAAGGATTGTTAGCACTGTTACAATGTTTATATTGTGTATAATACTTACATCTCAATGTTCATTTCATAATGCCCATTCCTGAATAAAGATTATTATTATATTATTTATATTATATTCCCCAATGCATAAGATATAACACATAGTGTTAGAAAATGAGGGGCCAATGTATATATAGTGAAGAATTCACAAAGGTCAGTATATCACTTGTTCCGAAACATCACAAATAGAAAATCAGCAAAATCAGGTATGTTAACGTATATGCCTAGATTTATAAACTCAAATTAATTAGCGTTGATACATTTTTAAAAATGTTTTTTTTCATTTTAAAGTATTTTACCCAACATACCGAACATGACCTTGAAGGTATGCGCATTATTTATAATTGTTTATTATTGTTCCAATATTCCTTTTGTTGAGCTGTTTAATATGGCTTTATACTTTACTTTCAGAAAAAAATCCCTCAGATATATAAAATATTTCACAAGTATTTAATATAAACAAAAATGGCGTTAATTATTTTTTAATATATTTTTAAAAAGGAAATATTTTTAAAAACATTTTTATTTCAATTATTAATTTTTTTCATTTTCTTTAAGGGTGGCATCGGAGGATGATTTAAAAGATAGGGAAGGCCAAACTACAGTTTTTTGGTGCCTCTCCTCATGAAGGAAGCCAACCAGCTGTCAATCATTATGAAATTTGTTGATGAGCAACAGCTCACCCGGTACCAACCCACAGCATACCGCCGCATCCATAGAACACTCTAACAGTTGTGATCGGACTATGAGGAGAACAAGATCACAACCTCTTTGTTCGTGCGCAAGGTTTGTCATATCATCGCCCCCTTCCGTACCACGACCTGGCCAGTGGTTATTTCCTGGGAGAGTGACCGTGTCATGTTAATGTAATATGTCCTCTATTATATTGACAGTGACATAGTAATTGTGATGAATATTCGAATACATGTCCTGTTGGCTATACATTAGTAACTACATTGTTATGAATTAATTAGTACCAAATGAATTAAGTAAAGCGTTCTCCAGTTTGTAATACCGTTTATTGCTTTCTGTTGTATTTAATTTGCTTTTACCAATTACTGTAATTATGTTCCCCAAACGAAGTTGGGGAACATATTGTTTTTACTCTGTTTCTTATTATTATTATTATTATTATTCCTGGGAAAATTTTGTCCTCGAGTGATCTTGTAAACTACACATCCGAGTAAGGTAAAATGTTTTTAGGGTCAGTACACATGTTATGTAGATTTGCCGAACAAAGGTCATTTTGCGCGCACGTGCTTGCAAGAGCGCGCACGTGCAACACGAAAAATGACGATTTAATTGATACCGGTGTAACTTTTTACATTTTTGATGAAATGCTTTGAAACTCATAATATAAGGATATATTAGTAGCATAGACAACAAGACATGGTCAAAATAGCAAGATCTCATGCGCATGCACGTGCGCTTCGCTCTGATTGGCTGAAACTAAAGTCTCAATATCTTTCTTGTTTTTTGATGAAATCCTTTGAAATTTTGAACATAGCCATGCATTAGGATATCCTACAAAATGATATATAAAAATTATCATGAAAACACGTGCATGCACGTGCGCTGCAATCTGATTGGCTGAAACTTTAAAATAGCTATAACTCCCTTGGTTTTCAACCAAACAGGATGTGATTTGGAACATAGATAGATATAATAGACTTCTACAAGAAGGTATGGTCACCATGCACATCCATTCACGTGCGTGTACGTGCGCTGCAATCTGATTGGCCGAAACTTTAAATAGCTATAACTCCCTTAGTTTTCAATTAAACAGGATGAGATTTTGAACATAGATAGATATGATGGACTTCTACAAGAAGGTATGATCACCATGCACATCAATACACATGCGTGAACGTACGCTGCAATCTGATTGGCTGAAACTTTAATCAGCTATAACTCCCTTGGTTTTCAACCAAACGGAGTGGATTTAGAACATAGATAGATGTAATGGACTTCTACAAGAAGGTATGTCACCATGCTCATGTATGCACGTGCGTGCACGTGAAATGAATAAAATCAAAAATACACTTGAATGAGCGTATTCTTTAATACTTTTGGATGAAATACTTTAATATTTAGTATATTAAAGTATACAGATTGTGTAGAAAAGATGATATGGTCATTACGCACATGCATTCACATGCGCACGCGTGCAGTGTTAAATTTGAATGAACTTGGTACCCTTCTGGGTAAACGTTGTTAAAGTCTCAAATGCATAAAGTTTGTCTTATTTAATGAAGCTTACAGGGAATATGGCACCAAAAGGGAGATAGGGAGCGTTTGGGGAACATCTGTAACGGTCCCCGTTACAATTAGCACTTGTTATGTTTGTGCTAATAAACTATGCGGTCAAGCTTGGTAGGAACAATAGATAGAGATTTCTTCAGGAAATATTGTCTTCTAGAAGCCGCAGATTACAGACATAAAGGTTTATTGGTGGCTAGATCAGTAGTAAAGCCAAAAAAAGGACAACCAAGCAGTCTGTTTATCAGTACTGAACCTAAGTCAAAAAGGTATCAAGCTTACAAAAGACTCTGGTTGCTTCTGTACAGGCTGTTTCAACAGTCATGTTCTTCCACAGCGAATAAAGAGGAGCGAGAGCAGCAGCGGGAAAAAGAATGAGGCAGGAATTGAAAGCGTTTTGTGTCAACAATCCACTCATTGAAGAGGAAAGGTTGCTTAGCACAATTTCTACAGTGAACCGTAATATCACGCTTTTTGATGAGAACTGGAATTTACAGAGGATGCATATTCAATACAATAAATGAAAAATTTGTTGATTGACTTAACTATATGTTTGCCTTTTGAGTTTTATGTTATGTTTTTTATAATGACAAAATATAAGAGTTTTTGTCTTAGGGGGAGAGGAATGTTATAAAACGCATACTTATCTAAATAATTTATCCCTATAATAAATAAGCCTTTCAATTACTATTATATTTAAGAATATCCAATAAAGTAAGCTACATGGTATAAAGATAGTACATATTTTTCTTTAAGTCCATAGTTGACTTGCCTCAGGTTTTTAAGTCAATTATTAGGTCTTTCCACCTTTCC
>NW_026930214.1:0-42097 GCF_032062105.1 Saccostrea cuccullata
CGCGCTGTTGAGTTTCTGCAAATGGCCCTATCCGGACACCATATATGTTTATCCAATGGTAGATTCTAAATAAAATTTGCATAAAATCATATTAAGTCTTATAAGTTATTACAGAGAGCGATTTTTGACTCAAGGGAAATAATAATAAAATAATAATGGAAAAAAGACAAATTTTCAGTTTTTACAATCCTTTTTAGCTCACCTGAGCCGAAGGCTCAAGTGAGCTTTTCTGATCACATTTTGTCCGTCGTCCGTCCGTCTGTCTGTCTGTCCGTCCGTCCGTCCGTCCGTCTGTCCGTCTGTAAACTTTTCACATTTTCGACTTCTTCTCAAGAACCACTGGGCCAATTTTAACCAAACTTGGTACAAAGCATCCTTGGGTAAAGGGGAATTTAAATTGTTAAAATGAAGGGACATATCCCCTCGCAAGGGGAGATAATCAAGAAAAGACAAAAATAGGGTGGGGTCATTAAAAAATCTTCTTCTCAAGAACCACTGGGCCAGTAAAGCTGAAACTTATATGGAAGCATCCTAATATAATGTAGATTCTAAATTGTTCAAATCATGACCCCCGGGAGAAGGGCGGGGCCACAATGGGGAATCAAAGTTTCATATAGAAATATATAGGAAAAATCTTTGAAAATCTTCTTCTCAAGAACCACTGGGCCAGAAAAGCTGAAACTTATGTGGAAGCATCCTGGGGTAGTGTAGATTCTAAATTGTTCAAATCATGACCCCCGGGGGAAGGGCGGGGCCACAATGGGGTATCAAAGTTTTACATAGAAATATATAGGAAAAATCTTTGAAAATCTTCTTCTCAAAAACCACTGGGCCAGAAAAGCTGAAACTTATGTGGAAGCATCCTGGTATAGTGTAGATTCTAAATTGTTCAAAACATGACCCCCAGGGGAAGGGCGGGGCCACAATGGGGTATCAAAGTTTTACATAGAAATATATAGGAAAAATCTTTGAAAATCTTCTTCTCAAAAACCACTGGGCCAGAAAAGCTGAAACTTATGTGGAAGCATCCTGGTATAATGTAGATTCTAAATTGTTCAAATAATGACACCCGGGGGAAGGGCAGGGCCACAATGGCGAATCAAAGGTTTATATAGAAATATATAGGAAAATTCTTTGAAAATTTTCTTCTCAAGAACCACTGGGCCAGAAAAAGTGAAGCTTATGTGGAAGCATTCTGGGGTAGTGTTAATTCTAAATTGTAGGAATCATGACCCTCGGGGGAAGGGCGGGGCCATTATAGGGAATCAAAGTTTTACATAGAAATATATAGGAAAAATCTTTAAAAATCTTCTTCTCAGGAACCACTGGGCCAAAAAAGCTGAAACATATGTGCCCATGGAAGGATCATGGGGTAGTGAAGATTTCAAAATGTCTAAATTATGATCAGTGGGGTAGGGTGGAGATGCATTATGTATAACAAGGGTGAAATCTGGTAAAGAACAGAATGGTCAAAGCTTCTCAGGTGAGCGATGTGGCCCATGGGCCTCTTGTCTTTAAATTAGTTTAGCATAATTTTGAACATGAAACCAGAAGTCTCTGTTGAGACTGAAGCTCTACTGGTTTTAACTTATAGCAAAAGAAGAGAAAAGTAGATTTGAAACTTTACAACAGCAATAAATACTTGTGTGCCAAGTTATATTGAAATTAGACGAAAACTGTAGGAGGAGTAGCATTTTGAAAAAAATGTTTACAGACAGGCGGACAGACAGACGGACGGACGCCGGACGCATAACTATGGCATAAAATCTTCTGGTCTTTGAGTAATTGGCTTGGAAAAAGCACATATCAGATCAGAACTGAAAATTGACGGGGGGAGGGTGGTAAGGTTTGAACTTCAGTACAATTTTTTTTTTTTTTTTCAGAACAATACCACTTTCCCCATTTTAAACGATACTGCAACGTGTGGTAGTAGGGGAGGGGGGGGGGGATGGGGTTAAATTGCATGAAAATGTGGAATGAAACTTTTAATAGTTTTGTTAAATAATATGTTTATTAAACTTTTACACCACTTTTACACTGATTTTATTCATTAATAACAGAGCAGCAGATTTTCGAAGTGCAACATTTGCACTGAGATCAAGATTCGCCTCAGAGAGACCAGAGATAATTGCCAGCGAGAGGTACTGAAGGAGAAAATAGACAGACACTTAAGGAAACAGAAGTACGTTTAATATATTAAAGTAAGTGAATTATTTCTTATTTACATCACATCTTCCTTCACATACGCGCACTCACCCTTACAATACTCTCACACATTAATTTATTTAGCCAGGAGAGGAGGAAATACTATAAACACCAGAAGGCCAGACTCCATCCAGATAAATATTTATCCATCATAATCGACGGGATGGACCAGAGTAAAACAGCCATTCCCCATTTTGTCCATGCCTCAAAATTTACATCGTCCATGTGGAAGCTACGCACACATCTAGTGGGAGTCATTATACACGGCATTGGGATTTACGGTTTCTTTGACCTATTTGAATATAGGTAAGATTTACAAGAACCAAAAGCAAAAAAAAAAAAAAAAGGGGGAAAAAATGTCATTTTTATCCATGAGAGAAATTTTACTATTCTTGATGTTTTTCACTTTGCAAGATAGAAAAATAATTTCAAAGTGTGGAACTACTCATGCCTAGATAACATTTGTATATTAATCAAAATTTGACATTTCTAGACAAGTTTGTAATGTTTTTCATTTTACCAATCTCAGTTTTATATATTGAAAAACAAGATTGTATGTGAAACACTATGGGCCTATATCCTTCATGCTTCATAATTTATGTCAAAATTCGACAACAGACAGACAAACAGATACATAGAGAGGACAAAAATTATGCTATTTTCTTCTTCTAATTTCAGTCATTCCACAAATTTGACCCTATCCATATTGCTGAGTGTTTTTTACAGCCTGAGGGATTCAATGCCCAACGTTTTATACTTGCAGATGGACAATTGTGCAAGAGAAAATAAGAATAGGTAAAAAAAAAAAAAATTTTTTTTCTCGAAATTTTTTAATACCCCACTATATTTATCTTACCGCGTCCGATTTTCTCCGCTCCAGGAAGAGCAGATCAGAAACTCTTTGGACTTGGGAAGATACAGTTTTGCTGCAAGTCACTTAATCTAATGCAGATCATGTACTTAACTTTAGTGGTTTCCTCCTTAATTTACAGGTACTTACTAGCATTCTTCTGTTTCCTGGTGGAGGTTGGCCTATTTAGAAAGATCAAGATATCATTCCTCATGGTGGGCCATACCCATGAAGACGTGGACCAAGTTTTTTCAAAGTAATCATGATTATTAACTGCCATCATGAGAAATAGGCTCAAAATTATTCACAAAAACTGATATGTTTACTTCTAGTAGTTCCATATATATATACTCCTGCCATCCTGAACCCAGTTGTATACTTAATTTATCTAACTTAAAAGTCCAAATTAACGACCTGTTAGAGTTCATTATGCTTTGAAAAGTTCGGAATTTACCGAAGCTTTTTTGTGACCCAATTTTTTAATTGAATATTACCGTGATTACACAGTTACTAATTAATTTGAAAACATTTAACTGATTTGGGTCCGTTAATACATTTAAGAATTATACATAAGATATTTTAAAAAAAGGACTGAAATTCATAATATTTTTTTTATAAATAGATTTAGATTTGACCTAGTGTTTACAACGTACAGTTACTCAAACGTGCTTTTCAGAAATATTCTTTCAAATATCAAAATAAATCAAAATCATTTCTTACCAATTAGATATCATGGATGCCAATGAACACATACATCCAGAGTTTGGCACTTTTAATCATTCAAAATGGTGTTTCTTCCTAAAAAAAATACTGAAACATGTACAACTTCAATTCAAACATTTCAAAATGGCCAGTTCTGTGTTGACCCTGAACAATCTGCATTTCATTGGCTAATTTGACTTGTTTACTATTCTTGCAAACTTCCTGCAAACATTGGAATAATGAAATGTTTCCTGCGAACTTGCTGCGAACATTGAATTGGCATGTGTGGTTCTTGCAATGTTCCTGCAAACATGATGGGTTCATGCGAATTTGCTGCAAGCTTGCAGCAATTGCTGCAATGTTTGCCGCAAGATCGCAGCTAGCGGCAATCATCTGCGAACAAGAAAATTTTCTTCCTGCGAACAATTTTGTTTGCTGCAAGTTTGCAGCAGACTTGCTGCAGGCTTGCAGCAAACATGTCAGTTTGGTAAGGGGGCCCTCACGGGGAGTTAGAGAGGCCCTCACAAGGTCATATTTTTTTCATAGAGCCTTTCATTTTGTGCAAACTGAAGGTCAATGACAAAACTTCAGGACAGGTCAAGGTCAAATATGGAGGTGAAAGAGCACATAATGCTGATACTACTACTATATAAGTATATAATTTTTTACAAATTCTTGCTTTTATTTCAGACTGCCCCTGAGATGTTTCCCTATTAAGAATTTCCTGATTCAGAGGTCAAGGTTAACACAGACCTCCACTTTCCAGAAATACATGACTGAAAACTTTATGCATCAGGCATTACTTTGGAAAGCATTCCTTTGAGGTTTGCCCTCCTTCAGTCCCTTGATAATACTCTGGAAACCTTCTTCTTGCTCCTGGTGGACCTCAGACCCGCCCAGACCTAAAACAGAAGTACAGCAGCTCTCCTGTCTCAGCTGAGGGGACTGGTGTTCTATGACACGAAGATTAACCTGATGAACTGAGTTCTGAACGACACCGAACAGAAAAAAAAACAAGACCAGGCCGCACCGAGTATCACCCTGGATCCACGGGAGATAGACACAAGTATGAATCTCATCATAATTTTTATGAAATATATATGTATCTAACAAAAAAAAAGATGGAAAGTATGAAAACAAGTGGGGGAAAGGAAAATGTTGAGTTTGTCTGGTCTTTTACAATATCATGTACATGTTGATTCAGGAAATTATAAAAGCAGAATTTCAAACAGTCTACATGTATAACAAAACATTTCTGAATCAATATCAAGTAAGCTAACACAGAATAGAATCTTAATTTATTTCGATTCAAAATTCATTAATTGAGATTACTTAGTATTACTTAAGCATTGAATTCATATTTTGGGATGTCTTCCATCCTAACACACCTGGCCCTGCCGACAAATTGAATACCACGCTAACATCCAGCCAAGAAAAATCATATTCCCCTCGGACGAATTTTCGCTGTATGTAAATATAATATCGTAACTCATTGGAAGTAAATAATGAATAATTGTATACATTCAGAATACTGGCAAAAATGGTAATAATGTAGCTTTGATTAATTCCACTTGATAAATTGGATGGTACCCTCTGTTGTAGGTGATGTGAAAAACTGCCCGGTGACCTGGTTGTGTCAGGCCTACAGACAGCTGCTGACCGTTCTGTCTCGTCAGTTCTGTGTGAGACTGTCCAGTGACCTGGTTGTGTGAGGTCTACAGACAGCTGCTGACTGTTCTGTCTCGTCAGTTCTGTGTGAGACTGGCCAGTGGAGGAGACCTACGCCTTCAATGTCTGCCTCATGGAGGAGGAGGTCCATGGAACTAGTATGTCAACATCAAAAATATATGTAGTACTGTATGCAGGAAAATTTTCACCACAGTTTTATTTTCGCCCCTTTCGCCCTATCCTTTATTGGGTGAATTTAAAAAGGGGCGAATTCAAAGAATACCATATAATTTCTTAAACAAAACTGACTCGGCGAATTTTAAAAAGGGCAAAGTTATTTGCAAGAAACCGCTGGGCCAATTTCAACCAAACTTGCCACAAAGCATTCTTGGGTGAAGGGGATTCAAATTTGTTCAATTAAAAGGCCACACCCTCATTCAAGGAAAGATAATTGGGAATTAATGAAAATTTGATGGAATATTTCAAAAATCTTCTTCTCAAGAACCACTGTCCCAGGAAAGATGAAACTTATGGGGAAACATCCTCAGGTAGTGTAGATTTAAATTTCTACAAATCATGAGTCCCAGGGGTAGGGCAGGGCCAAAATGGCCTACCAAAGTTTTACAAAGAAATACATAAAAAAATTCTATTAAAATTTTCTTCTCAAGAATGGCAAAGCCACAATTCATCATATTTGTATGAAAGCATGCTCAGGTAGTGTAGATTCAAGTATGTTCAAATCATGACCCCCAGGGGTAGGGTGGGGTCAAATGACCTTCCAAAGTTTTACATAGAAATATATAGTAAAATTCTTAAAAAATCTTCTTCTGAAAAATGACAAAGCCATAATTCATCATATTTATATGGAAGCATGCTCAGGTAGTGTAGATTCAAGTATGTTCAAATCATAACCCCTCGGGGTAGGGGCAAAATGGCCAACCAAAGTTTTACAAAGAAATGTATAGGAAAATTCTTTAAAAATCATTTTCTAAAGAATAGCAAATCCATGATTGTTCATGGGACTACTTTTGGAATTAAACTTTACAATAGATAAACCAATTTCTCCTTTTTCCTTGCCTTAGTGCTCAGGTGAGTGATATGGCCCATGGGCCTCTTGTTGGTGTATGTCTCATTTTAGAGTAACTATAAGCCCTGTGTTGACCAAACTTGCATGGGTGGTACATCATAGAATGCACACTAGTCTACCATGCTTGCTTTGCTAAATTTGACCAACATTTTCCGCTTGAGTGAACAGGTTTATGTTTTTGGTGCAGGTCTCATTTCCAAGTAACTATGAGCACTATAGTGACCAAGCTTGCATAGATGATGCATCTAGGGATGCATACTTACAGACTTGCTTTGGATGCTGAATCTGACCTACATTTTCTGTTTGAGTGAACAGGTTTAAGTTTTTGGTGCTGTTGTCATTTCCAAGTATCTTTGAGCCTCATAATGACCAAACTTGCATGGATGGTAACATCGAAATGTGCATTCTACCAGGTTGGCTTCAGATACTGAATCTGACCTTCATTTTCTGGATTAGTGATTAGCTTTTTATACAGGTTTCATTTCCATGTAACTTTGAGCTCTATGTTGAGCAAACTTGCATGGATGATACATCTTGGTGTGCACACTAATGGACTTGCTTCAGATTCTGAATTTGACATACATTTTCCAGATCATCAACCTCTTAAGGGGGCCGACTATAGTTTCCATTGCGCAATATTTCGCGCATCATAGTAAAATGAAGCGTATTTACTGTTTTAATGCAACTTTTTTTCGCGTAATTATTAAAATTAAACAAAATTAAGAAATTATAGGTATGAAAATATAACTACAATTTGACATAACTGGTTTTTAAACCAATTTTGCAATTGATAGGCAGGTTGACGTCGTTGCAGTGTGTTTTTGACGTTATGATAATCTGTATAACGCTTAGAGAAAGGGGAAATAAAACTATTATTAAAGAAAAAGTAATAAAGATACGCTCTTTAAATTTAAATTATGGAAATTTGAGAATATCTCCAATATTTTTATTATGTTTTCATGTGAATTCACTGTAAACATAATATTTTGTAATACTCTATAAAAATAGTAAAATTTGGTTATTTTTTAGCATTTTGAGATGCCCCCTCTGGTAACAAGACGGTAGAATTTTGTGTTTCTTACATATATTGTATAATATAGTATTATGCATCAAATACTTTAGTTTAAACAAAATCTCTATTGTAGTATTTGTATAATTTACTTTAAAGTACTAAAAACTGGCATTTTCCTATACAATCCTATAGTAAATGTACCTGTATTTTGAGACAGTCCCTTAAAATAACCTGGAGGGTAGATTTCGCCCAAACTTTGCATGTACATTGAAGTTAATGTAAGTAATATATGGTATAAAAATGAAGAGTTTTGCTATTGTAGTTTTCACACAATAAAACTATAGTCGGCCCCCTTAAAAGGTATGGGTTATGGGTAGAGGTCTATTACCAAGAAACTATTAGGCTTATATAAACCAAACTTGTACAAATGATGCATCAAGGGATGAAAACTCGATCTCAACCTTGTTCAGATGCTGGATTTTAATTACATTTTCATGAAGAAGAACAAGTTTGAAGTTTTTATATAGATCTGTTCTAAAATATCAATTCAAAATTGCATAAATTTTGCATTTTTGGATGTACACTTTTTGTTGGATAATTGTTTTAACTTTGCCTTACCGGTACTTAAAGACAACATTCGTTGAGGTGAGCTCTGTAAAATCTGATTACCTATGTTTTTATATTTTCACTCGTGCTTTGCATATAAAAAAATCCTGTCCCACTATGAAATAAATTCCATACTCAACTGCTACAAAACATTGAATATCCTCTTTAAATTAAGCAGAATTACCCCACTGAATTAAAGGGAACTAATATTTTTAGGTGCACATGATGCAGCTTCCTGGATGGTGTATAGGCATTTGTCAACATGTGAAACCCACGTGTATTCTGGGGTAGGTTTATATGTACATGTATTTTGTCAATTATTAGCTCTTCTGAGCCACAGGCTCAAAGAGATAATATGCTGTGGCCATTTGTGCAGTGTACGTAAACTTTTTAGAATATGGGCCATAATTCAAGAACCCCTTAGCCAATCGGTCTCAGATTTGTCACAGGGTATCCTAGGCCCAAGGCCGGCTACCATTTATAGCAAAATAAGGGTTGGGGCCCTTAACTAAGGGGAGATAATCATGAAAAAACCCTCAAAGGTATTAGTTGCTAAAAATCTTCTTTAGAACCTCCAGGCAGATTTTCACTTAACTTACATACAAGGATCAGGATATGTCGAAGATTGAAAATTGCACAGGGAATTACCCGGGGGCAAAGGGTGTGGTCTCCAGACCACTTCAAAGTTGACCCAAATTTACAATTAATATAAACGTTTATATTTTACTTACTATAAGGACTAGGATCATCAAAACTTGTAAGTTGATGCAATTTAGGACTTCACATTATGTAAGAACAAAGTAGGTCACGGTGACCTACTTTTTGAACTTTATGCTTTATGACTAATCCTTTTTGAAAAATTTAATCCCATTATTTCAGACACTGAGAGGTTTAGAATCATCAAATCTTGTAAGTTGATGCATCTTAGGACCTTAAGGTAAGGTTTGCGCTTACAGGGAGATAACTCTTGCAAATCACCAAAGCGTTTGAAACAGTTGAATTTAAACATGCTATGCTAAGCATCTCGGTAACGAATTTCCTCTGTCCTACTTGATGTTTGTTGTCACTTAATGACTTATTGTTAGGACTAAAAACAAAGGACGTTTTCAGGAGAAAGTCTAATAACAATTCAAAGCATAGGAATTTTAGAAGCCTTTTAGATTAGCGTGATGCATGTGGATGAACCAATAAAGGAGGACTTGTTTATTTTCGATACGGAACGAGGCAAGTTGCACGGCTATTCCGATCAGGAGAAAGTCATTGACGCATTGTGCTGTCGTGTGTTTCTCGCTTCACCACTACACTAAAATTTTAAGTGAGAATTGGAAAGAAAAAAGAAAAGACCTGAGAGTATCCTGTAAAGTATTTTGCAGTCCGAACAGGGAAGAAAAGTCACGATGCATTTGACCATGTCCAATGATGATGTTCATGTTGACAGTTTGATTGTTGATAGTATTTTAATCAGGTAATTATTTAACTATTCATTTTTACTGAAAATTATGACTGATCTACTGACTACGGATTTAAAAACGATGAAATAAACATACAAAGATGTCAGGATGTGACTAATTTCCCAACATTGCCAAAAAATAAAAAAATGCATTCATTCAAGAAATTATGAAAAATAAAATCCTTGCTTTTTGGGCCTAATATATGTAACATTATTTGAACAGGTATTCAATTGTTCAAGTTACCTTTTTAAATGAGGTTTGATTTTAATTAATATCTCATTTTGTAATTATTAAACAGGAAATACATATAATTGTGCATGACATGAAAATTTCTTGATCAAGCATTTGCATTTCACTAATTCAATCTGTAAATTTTACAATAATTTCATATTGATTCTTCATTGATTATATTGGAAATTTATTCATTTCATTGAGTGAATGAAACTCAGTGCAATTCCTTATGCAATTCCAAAAAATGCAATTCCTTAAATGTTATTGTAAAAATGAACACATATATGATTTCAGGTCATGGGTCATTAATTGGAATAGATAAGAACCAAAAAAAAAGTACTTCAGTGTTTCCTTAAAAGATCTGTGCCATCAATCAAAGTAGAGGTCATCCCACATCAGCTCAAGAATATTAAAGAAAGTTGGATGGATCAAGCTAAGATGTTGAACCAGACATGGCAAAATCAATGGAGATTTGGAGAACTTCTGACTTGTTATACCCAATGCATATTTTTATATGTCTATAGATTATAGAAGAAAATTTTATGTTTAACAACATCCTTATCTAAAATATACATTCTGTTTTCCATATATTTAGAAAATATGTGTGTGTGATGATTGCAGTGCATACTCTGTTGGTCATCTTTGAATTTGTTTTCAGTAAAATAAATGTATACATCATAGGTATTAATTGAAGGTTGCTTTTGTCTATACTTACATGTAACAAGTTTCTTAAAAGGGTAAAATTGCAAGGAAATTAATACATGAACAATTAAGATTAATATTTTTATTCATTAAATTTTGTTCTTACCAGGACCTAATATGCTCAAATAGGTATTACTGAAAACTGATGAGTTTTGTATATAAAGCAGCAGTGAATATGTATAATTATATCTACTTTAACAGTTTAAAACATGACAGTTGGAAATTGTAAGGTTGTTATTTTAGTAGGAATTATAAGACCAATTTAGTACTCTACTAAAATTAAAATCTTTCACAAATACATGTAGTTTATTTTGAAATTGTTTACATTTATAATCTTTTAATTTTTTTCTGTATTTTGATTTTAAAATGGAGAAAATTTTGTTACATTTAAATTATTATTTCATGGATATCAAGGAGATTTATCTATCACTGTAGCATTGTTTCTTTTTCCCTGTTCTTGACAAATATTTATGACAGTGTTATGTCATTTTGCAGAATTTGCCTTTTCTCTGAAATCAGAAGTACTCTGTAAACTCATTAAAGTATGAATTGATGTCACTTAGAATTCATCTTTATTTTGTTCTGTCTGATATTTCAATTAAGATTCTCAGACTACCTAATCCAATAATTGAGCTTATGTCCATGAAGTGTAGAAATAGGCCATCTTTAAAAAATGTTTGGTTGTCGACCTCACCAGACCGACTGACTAAAATGACCAGACTGAAAACTTTTTTTCAATGCAGGGCGGTATTTTTTTTCTTTTTATTCCTCTTATCCCCCCTAAAAAAATGTTCATAGGCTTTTAATTGGTTTAGTTGCAACATGTTCTGAAGTATGTTTATATACATATACATGTACTTCTAAAGGTGTTGCAGTGTAATTCATGGACAATTTCATCAGAATATTCAGATGTAAAGATTGCCATAAATACTAGAGTTCTTCCATGGAATAAATTTTTAGACTATCTTGTAGCACAGGAAGAGTTTTATTTTGAATATTTTTGGCCAATTTATGCCTAAAAACAATATCAAAAATAACATTTAGTCTTTAACGTTCACCATGACAAGGTGATATAAATGTTGTATGTAAAAGCGTAGAAAAAGCCTGAATTTCATGTTCCGAACCCATAATATAGCCCCTGTTTCATGGAAATAATATTGGGGACATACTTATTTTTTTAGTTCAAATTAATGAAAATTATCAAATTAATAACTCCATGGATTTTGATGGAATCGTTAGATATGTAAAACGTTGATTTTTATATTTTTGTTGCCATGGCAACGGTTTCACTTAATCAAGAAAAATGGAAAAATCTTCTTTTTTACCCAAATTTTCACATTTTTGATAACGGAAAATTAAAAGTTTAAATAATAGAAGCATGAATTATACTTATTCAGGTCATTTTAGTTTAAAAAGTTTGATAATTTATAAAATAAATCAATTTTTTCAATGAAAATAATATTCGAGGTGGAATATGAAATACGTTAAATTTGGCGTCTTTTACTAAAAAAATGGGACGGGCAATATCTTTGAAAATCATATTAAATGATGAAGCTTATCTCCCTGAATAAATTGATATATAGCATGTGTGCATATTAAAAAAAATAAAAGTTGGAGGGAGACGCAAACCTTACCTTAAATCATATGTATAAAAAAAAGTAAGTCACTGACCTACTTTTTAAATTTTGGGGGCATCTGTTTTCAAATTGAATTGAAGGCATATTTTGGACACTTTAAGGCCTATGATCATCAAACTTTGTCAGTTGATGCATGCATCTTGTCTTTGAACAATGTTAACTTAAAAGTAGGTCACCTTGATCTACTTTTTGAACTTTATGATTAATCTTTTTTAAAACATTTAATCCCATTATTTAAGAAATCATCAAATCTTGTAAGTTGATGCATCTTGAGACCTTAAAACTAGTGTTGGCAACGAGTACCTGGCTAATCGGTTAAACGTCGAATGATGCGAGTATCGTTTAGTAAAACTGCTATTCAGTTGCGCCCCTGGTGTAGATTTTTTTTAAAGAATTAATCTTTATTTTTTATTTTTCATAAATCTTCTTCTTCTTCTGTATAACCACAAACCACCTTCTGGTGTATTGTCGTAAATGATGGTATATTAAGTAGAATTTTTTGTAAATTAATTTTTGCATTATAAGCCAGGATGCTGAGGTTGCTAAAATTGATTATCGCTAAAAATTAATTGCATGTGAGACCTTAATACTTGTATTGATAATAATAAATATAGTAAAAAAAAATAAAGTAATTGAATTTCTTCAGTCTAAAAATTGGCAAAATGAGAATGTTTCTATCAATATCATCATAAATAAGATACCGGAAATGCTTTGTTCTTTAAATATATCATGGTAAATAATGTATTCATTGAATTTCTGTAGTGTTGGACAACTGGAGCCTTGTCTTGTATTTCTCCAACTGGAGCTGTTGGGATGGATTCCTGAGACATTTTCCCTAAAGGTGTATTTCCAAGAATTCTGATGGAGCCTGGAGCAGAGATTGGAGATATTTTAGCTTTCCGTGTTCTTCCAAGGATTGTCTATTTGTCTTGAGATAGACTTTGGAGATATTTGCACTTTCCATGTGAAATAGACTCAGGAGATATTTTCGCTTTCCAATTGTGAGATAAACTCAGGAGATATTTTAACTTTCCGTGTTCTTCCAAGGATTACCATTTAGCCTAGAGCAGAGCATTTTAACCACCAGAATACTCTTTGACGGAACCTTAGACTTGAATATTGCAGATATTGGTTTTCAGAATTTTTTCAATATTGTATACTTTACAATTTCTATTATATATCTGGGTTATAAGGGCTATGGAAATATCCTAGTATTGTATACTTTACAGTTAAATATATCTGGGTTATATGGGCTGTGACAATATCCTAGTATTCTGGGTTATTAGGGCGATGGCAACTTCATAGTATTGTATATTTTACAGTTTTTTTAACTATCTGGGATTATTGGGGCAGTGGGAATATCATACTATTGTATACTTAATAGTTTATATGATATATATATATTAATTATCTGGCCTTAGGTTATTTGTGTGTATTGTAATTTTGTGCTACTATTAAAACACATATGGCCATTTGGGGTTATCCAGGGATTAAGGGAATTTATGCATAGAAAATTGTAAATTTTATAGTTTCTTTGATGCATTTGGTTATAGAAACTCTGCGTAGTAATCTTTACTCTATTGTTTCTATGGTATTTAGGGGATGGGTTGGGTGGGGGTAATTGAGGATATGGGAATTACCATATATATGATACGTATAAGGTATTAACTTAATAGCTTTTGTTAACTGGGTTAGGGAGTTTAATTAATTATGGTCAACTTTTTAGCTTTTATCAAAGATCTTGGATTATTAAATGTATTAGAATTTCAGGTAGTTTTGTATTCAGTAATAATTCCAATCTTCATTTTATCTATTGATTTCCTGTGTTTTGATTGGACGAGAACATGTTCCAGAAAATTTTTACACATCAATAAATTATTTCAATCAGAACTACTTTCTTGATGACACTATTAGGTTATTGTATATAAACAATGAAAGCAGTTATTTCTTGGTCTGTTCTGGCTAAATAATGAATACAAGAAACTTTAAATTTAATTAGGGCTTAAACAAAATTGCAACATACTAGACTGCCTAACTGATGGACGCCGTGAAAGTGTTTATTTCACTGTCCAATCACAAGTGTGAATTTTTAAAAATGAGAGTTGTTATAAGTTTATTTATCGATTGTTTTGACAGTTTAAGTTGAACTCTATCGAAATTCATCTCGATTACGTTCCTTTACAGTAAAATGTATTCCTACGCCGTCCAGAAATAACGGATTGTATGGAGGCCTCAAAGAGAAATAATTTAAATATTTTTTAAAAATTTGATATTGGAATTATAAGAATTAAACGTTCTTTTTGAAAAATTTATCGATGTGTAAACCCTTGACATTTTACTCACAAACTTAACATAAAAGTGCTTTGCACTTTTATTTAGTTTGTGAGTAAAATTTGTGCTGTATTGTATATTGTATATTTAATACTTTCAGAATAATAGAGTATTGTATACTTGTCATTATAATTATTACATGTAGTACTATGTCATTAATTTATTTTAATCATCTAGAATTTTGGGATTTAGTGGTATTGATACGATACACATTACATGTATAGGGCTTATCTGGGGAGGATTATTGGACTTTACTGTTAAGCTCTCTACATATCACATTAAAGTATGGATTTTGGCTGTACATGTTTATCTAATACATCAAATACGTGGCATTTCAATTATATGTCTGGGTTATAAAAAATCTTTAATATGTAGTATTACTGTGTATTGATCCATTACTTGCACATATTGAGTGCGTACACAGATGAATACTTTGCCTTAAAGCAGCATATTGTATGCTGCATCTGACCTAGTATATGATGAATCTACACTATTTCATAATTCATGGTTTTGTGGCAAGTAAATGAGAACCAGTTTTGATTTTTGGGTTCATCCACCTTAAGCTTTGTTTTCAGGTGTACGTGATGTATATACATCCACTTCGAGATTTGTTTTCAGGTTTCATGCAATTGTTAGCATAGTATATTTATTTGCTGTATGTCTTGTATTTATTTGTTTTTTTATTGTAAATAAATGTGTATTTATTTGGTAGTTGTGTCAGGTAACTGTACATGAACATGTAGTCTGTAAATAAGCTGCCTGCACATGCATTGTTAGAGTCTTTTCTCTAGAGTTGTGGAGTAAAGTGTTGAGCTTCACATTGCAGGTTCAAATCCCACAGCGGGATATGGAGACTGGTTATTCAGATGATACCATACCCGTATAAACTAAGTTCTATGTTGCAGTTTGTGTTGGAGAGAAAAAGCTCCCTCACTGCTCAATTGCCCTCGGGTGCCAAGATGTATAGATGAAGGATATGGAGATAACGAACAGTATTCAATCTCAAAGTCCATAAAACAATACAAAATAAGAGCAGAGCAAACACAGACCTCCAAAACATCAGAGGTGGGATCAGGTGCCATGTAGGAGTGAGCATCCCCTGCCGACAGGTCACACCCGCTGTGTGCTCCTTGTCATGATCTAATTTAAAATTGTGCAAACCTCCTCCAGCAGTCCTTGGTGTCTGTATATCAGTGAAAAAATCTTGATAGGGGAGTTAACATACATGTAAACCAGAACTTTGCTATCTAGAATAAATTGATACATGTATCTTGAATACCATTAAATGTTGAAGTGATGTAGACATCTACCTGAAACATTTTCAAGTATTTTACCCTTAAATGATTTCTTAAAGCTTTGAATTCAAAGTTCTTTCTAATCAGTTCAAATTATTATTTGTTGAAAATTTATATATTTTTTTTCAGAAGATACATTATATGTTATCAGTATCCATGTAATTCCATTTTTCATATAATTATGATGGGAAATCTTGGGATATTAAAACAACACAAAAAATATATTAATCATCAATACATGATTGTATTTATCATTTATTTAAATGGATCTAAAATTAATATTAAATACAATAATACTATCATCATGGTACAATAAATATATAATACTTTTATAACAAATATCATTACAGAATCATTAAAATTGTGTCATAAATATATATTGGAATCCTTACTACCTATAATGCTAAAAACATGCGTAAAGGGAAGTAACTCTTAAAACTCAATCAGTTGAAATACTTTTCACAACCGTGTGAAGAGTTATCTCTCTTATATAACAATGAACCAAGCCTAAAGCTAATTAAACAATAGCTTTAATTGAATTAATATATATTCATTATACTGTCGGTAGAAAAATTAATGAAGGAAATAATGAAATTGAATGCTTAGACACAGATTTGAGATGAGAAAATATGATTTACAGTTTTTAAATTAGAAAATCGTCAGGAGACACACAGTAGGGGATATATATATATATATATATATATATATATATATATATATATATATATATATATATATATATATATATATATATATATATACAATGAGATGTTAAAAAAAGAAAAATAGATCTCAGACTTTGAATTTCACATATTACTTCTTCATGAAACACAGATACTTAGCATAATAGAACTTTTGACAGAGTTTTTTTTACACAATCTGGAATCACTGGAATAAATTGTTTGTACGAATATACAAAATGTTATAAAATGAAACAGTCTTATTTATTATTCAAAGGATTTAACATGCCAACTCTAGATCTCTGACTCTCTCACCTTCTCTGTTACGTGCTCTCTCACACTCTCTCCTTATAAAAAACAAATCTGTATAAACAGGGTTTTTTTTCATGTTAATAAAACAAGAGTCCAATTGGTTATAGGTCAACAGAGAATCATGTAACAACTTTCCAGCAATTAAAGTTGGTTTGCACTTTATTCTTTAAACCAAAAGTAATAAAATTCATCAATTTGAAAGAGGCATAATTCTCATAATTATACACTTAATTAGCATGTTTCCTTTAGTTACTTAATGCTCAGAGATTGATCAGAATAACAAAGAGAAAATATATATTTCCACATTATAACCACCTGTTGTGCACTCAAACCCATCCTATACAAACCATCGACAATTGCAATGGAGCCCACATATTTCAAAATTTTACAAATTTTATTTCATCATACCAAAGAGCAGATCTCCAGGATTAATTCATTATCAGACAAATGATCCTAACCTCCTCTTCCCCTGTCAGGGGACCTTAATTTAACCGTTTTGAAAGAGGGAACTTTTTTCATCATAAATAAGTAATTGGATCATTGTCATATTTACCAGGAGCTAAGAAAAATATTTTCAAATACCCTGGTACTTCATGTATCTTAACTATATAGTCATTAGATCCCCAACTGAACATCAGAACCCCCGACCCAGTGGCCCTGTAATTCATCAATTGGGAAGAACCACCCTACCTCGTCAAAGTTATGTAGTTCAATAATTTAATGCCCCGGAACAAAGGAAAAGAGTTTTAAAGGATTAATGTATTTTCACTATAGAACAAATTGAGCTCCACATTAAAATCAGAAATCCTGACCATGGGGCCATGAAAATTAAGATTGTAAAAGAGACATTCTTGCTTGCTGATCATAACAAAGTACTAAAAGTACATGTTTAGTTCATTTAATACCCAGGGGCCCATTTTACAAAGGAACTTACGACAAAAACCAAACACTAAAGATTATTGTAAAATTTTTGCAAAATTAATACTTCTCTTTGAAATTGTCTGTATAAAAATATCTTACAACATTCTTTTTGATAAGTTTAAAATAATTTCCGATAAAATGTTAATTACAAGAGGCCCATGGGCCACATCGCTCACCTGAGAAGCTATGACAATTCTGTACTTTACTAGATTCACCCCTTGCACCCTACCCCACTGATCATAATTTAGACAATTTGAAATCTACACAGATTTTTCCTATATATTTCTATGTAAAACTTTGATTCCCCATCGTGGCTCCGCCCAATCCCCGGGGGTCTTGATTTGAAAATTTAAAATCTAAAATCAATTTAGAACCTACACTACCCCAGGATGTCTCCACATCAGTTTCAGCTTTTCAGGCACAGTGGTTCTTGAGAAGAAGATTTTTGAAGATTTTTCCTATATATTTCTATGAAAAACTTTGATCCCCATTGTGGCCCCGCCCAATCCTTGGGGGTTATGATTTGAACAATTTAGAATCTACACTACCCCAGGATGCTTTCACATAAGTTTCAGCTTTTCTGACACATTGGTTCTTGAGAAGAAGATTTTCAAAGATTTTTCCTATATATTTCTATGTAAAACTTTGATTCCCCATTGTGGCCCCGCCCTATCCCCGGGGGTCATGATTTGAACAATTTAGAATCTACACTACCCCAGGATGCTTCCACATAAGTTTCAGCTTTTCTGGCCCAGTGGTTCTTGAGAAGAAGATTTTTTAATGACCCCACCCTATTTTTGTCTTTTCTTGATTATCTCTACTTGCGAGGGGATATGTCCCTTCATTTTAACAATTTAAATTCCCCTTCACCCAAGGATGCTTTGAACCAAGTTTGGTCAAAATTGGCCCAGTGGTTCTTGAGAAGAAGTCGAAAATGTGAAAAGTTTACGGACGGACGGACAGACGGACGGACAGACGGACAGACGGACACAATGTGATCAGAAAAGCTCACTTGAGCCTTCGGCTCAGGTGAGCTAAAAAAGTTATATGAATAATGAAACTTGGTCTTAAGTTGTAAGTCTTTTTGTAAAACGGGCCCCAGGTCTAGAAAAGAAGATTTTCAAAGAACTTATGCAATTTCACTACATAATCAATAGCGTCCGCCCGAACACCAAACTCCCTGACCCTGGGGCCATAAAATTAATAATTTTGGATGAGGCATTTTTGCTAAACATAACTATGCAATGTCATAATTAAAAATATGCATTATCACTATATAATCTATTTAGCCTCGTCCAAGTACTAGGACCCCTGATCATCAGGCCATGCATTCCACAATTTTTGGTAGAGGATTCCATGCTGATTACAATCATGCTAACAGTTTTACTGTTTCATGTTTAGGACTAAAGAAAAAGATTTTTAAGGATTACATTAATTCTTGTAGTTTTGGCACCTCCCCTAAGGTCCAAGGGGGACAGGGACAATAAAATTCACATTTATTGTTTCCCCTGTACCCATAGATGTATTGTGCCAAATTTGGTTTAAATGTGTTGTGCTATTGCAGAGAAGAAGCTAAAAATGTTCAAAAGTTAGCACAAAACGGACGTAAACAGATAGCAATAGGTCACCTGAGTCTAGGTGACCTAAAAGGTTATTCTGAGGCCTGTTCAGCAGAGCGAGCGTTCACGATCGCTCGCCAAATTTCCTTATACCTCCAATAGTAATTTTGGCGAGCGCTCCCGAACGCTCACTCTGCTGAACAGGCCTCTGAAGTACATGTATGAGACAGTAGCAGATTCATAACATCCACTATAACTTAATCTGATACATACACAGATAAATTTTGATTCATACATACAATTAAGTTTCAATATATTCACTGTGTATTTAAACAATTCATGTTCCAAATATTTTCTTTGACATACATGTAATATGACCTCTCAGTGTTACATATTTAGTTGTCTTTCTAAAGTCACAGAAAAAACATTTACAAATTCATAATCAGTTGTTTTTTAAATTTGAAACCAATCAAGTCTATCAAAAATCAGATCTATTATTAGAAAAAAAAACCCAATAATTTTGAACTGGAATATCACTACTTTAGTTAATATAAAACAATACACATTTTACTTTTCTTGTTTCAAAGAAAAAGTTCAGATTTACACTCTTAATTCGACTTGTGCTTTATTTCAAGGCTTTTCTACTGCTGCTTTCACATCTTCTATTTCTAAACACAATTTTTTCACCATTTTATGCAGACTTTCCAATTTGATTTTTTCTATAATGGCATTTTCATCTTCCATTCTCAAGGTCATTTTTTGGATTTTATTGAGGTCATCCAAATACTTCTTTCCCGTATGAGTTTCCAATCTTTGGCAGATATCTGAGATAATGGACCAGGTTTTCTGGAATTCTGACTTTGATATGGAGGCTGAGCTAACATGTGCAGTCAAACCATTCCGGATTGACCTAATTCTCTCGACATCATCACCCACGGTCACTTCTCCTGCTGCAGGCTCGTCTCCCCATTTTCGTTTCGTTGGTTTAGGAACTTTTTTACAAATGTTTCTGATCAATGTGTATGTTAATGAGATATCAAAATTTTTATATCCAGAATTTTTAGCATCCTGCAAGAGATGCTCTTGTTCTGGACGTAATCTTTTATAAACTGGTGACACTTTGACAGTGTTTTCAATGTCGGAAGGTTGTACCTCCATCTCCAGTATGTCTTTGTATGCCTGATTCAACACATCATTTGTTGCCATTCCGAGTTTTGCAAATCTAGTTTGGTCCCCCAAGTCTTGTCCTGAGGCAATTGGAGTCGTGGAAGTGCTTACCTTCATCTGAAAAAAAAATCTTCATTTTAATTTGAACTCATAAGCAACAAAAAATAGAAACTACTATATAGATATATAATATTATAACAGTATTTTGATCCGAAGGGTCGTATCACGTCGAGTTGACAGGCGCGGATCATCGGATCTAACGAGACGCGAAGCGTCGAGTTTGATCTGATGATCCGCGCCTGTCAACGAGACGTGATACGGCTCTTCGGATCAAGTTACTGTTATAATGATAAATTTATTATATACCCCCTTATAACTAGCAAAATATAGCAAAAGAAAACTTTGGAGATCAATTGCATAACATTTATCCATAAAACAAAGCATAATAACGAGGGACTTTTTAACGCGCAAAAAATAATATCATATTTCTGCGTACTACGTCATCAGTTTCAGAGAGTGGTGATATGGATTCAGAAAACAACATGTTGGTGATCCGGAAAAATCCGGATCACGACGTCACGTGATAGCGTAAATTCTACAGTAAAATTGGGTGATACACATTAGGTATATAATAAAATTCCATATCATATGACAACATGTACTTCTTGTTTGTTGTCAATTTAGGTTTTTTTTATTGTTGTTAAAAATAAGGTTGAGATTTTGTGTTTCTCTTCTATAATACATTTCATTATAATGGAGACCTTTGAAGTAATAACATTGATATATATATTCTTTATCTTGTGATCTCAATCAAATTTCCATATTTTCAATTACTTTACTACTTAGTTTCTGGACTTTAAGGATAATTAACACAAGCAAACTTCTTTTTCCTGATATCAGCAATGTTTCTAATTTTTATAGAATTATGTTGAAATTGATTACCTGAATAGTGTTTAGTGCTTACCAAGTATAGTGGGAGAATTTCATAAGATTTTGTCATCAAACTCAAAATTTTATTACAAATCAACCCAGGCATCAAATTTTTGTGGGTGTTAAGTACCCTTAAAGGACCAACTTTTAATCATATTAAGGAAGAGCATCAAGGTATTTATATCAATTCGAAAATAATGTACATTCTGTATATTTCAAAACTATTATTTTAAACTTTGATTTTATTGTATCTCGCAGATCATATCTGGTTCATTTTAGCATCTAAAGACAACATTTCACACTACCTCTTTCCAGTATTCAAGGATTTCTGTCGTGTCAATATTGTGTTTTTTCTCCACAGGACAGGAAGGGCACAGAAGAGTCGGCTCTGTTAGCTCAGATTCCTTGATCACGTGACTTTTTTTACTGTCACAAAAGCCAATAGGTTTGCATTTAAAGCCAATTTGGAATTTCAAGTTTCTTTGAAATGTGCTGGACAGAGTGTCCAATTCATCTTCAATCTTCTTTCTTATCTTGATACATGTTGTTATTTCCACTTCTCCTTCAACTACGTACACCTGCAACTGAATTTCTGATTGGGTCATTCCAAGCAGAACACAGTGTTTCTCAAACAGAAACACTGCTGCTGTCTGGTAAATGCATGGTCGTGCTCTTCCGTCTTCATTTACTTTGACAATTTTCCATGGAAATTGCACGCAACTAGCAACAAGACGCTGAAAAATTCCAGCAGGTAGAAAATCAAACATGTAGCATAGGATGGACGAGGCAGGGTGTGATGAAAAACTGCGTACAGGAAATGGTCTTTTGTTCATACAGGGAACATACCAACTGTTGTCTTCCATTTTAGCCAAGAGTCCTAGCTTTTCCATGTAGCGCATGATATCTTCTTTGCGTTCTAGGTATCCGTTCTTGTTCATTTCCCATATCGCAGACAGCAGTGTGTCACCCAGTTCTCCAGTTTCATTAAATTTGTCCCATTGTGAGGCAAGCTTAAATAAATCCTCTGCTGCATGGTTTTTATCAGTAATGACATTTTTGAATGCATCAGCAAACCATTGAACATCAAGAATTATTATTCCAGTCAGAGATTCTTGGTCAAAGTGTAAAATTTCTCTGATGTCATGGAAAAACTGCAGCATGGTTTTAATATCTTCGTCTTTTTCTAACTTCAGTTCTTGTGGCAATGCTTCATTAAAAGCCAAAAGTGCTTCTTTGCTGATGATTCTAAGATTTTTCTTTTCTTGAAAGAATTTTTCAAACAAAGCCCAGGAGTATGGAAGTTTTTCACCCCAGTGATCAAGTCTTTGGACAACATCAACAACGGACAGCTTGATTTTTTCAATGCCTTCATTCTCATGGAATCCAATAGCAAACATTCTTTTCCTGTCAATATGGTTTTGCAGAGACGCATCCTTTGTGTCCAGTCTTGTCCATATCTCACGGAAAAACTTTTCTTTCTCCTGATAAAAAAAGTAATGGAGTTTTAAAGTATTACACTAGAAAACAATGGAAAGTTATTATAATTGTGTTTTTTGTTGGGGTTACATACGTTTCAGTTTATTAATAATTAATCATAGTTTTGTTTCACGTTATGTTGATAGAATTTAAACATGTTTAAATATGCCTGAATCTAGACTAACAACCTGCAAGCTGAGTATTGCTTCCACTTAAATATGATTATTAGTTTCACTGCTGATCTTGTAAAGTTTTTTTCGTATTTTACCTTTATAATTGGATAAAAGCATGAATGCCTATTTCTCACTTAGTACACAGGCTAGAAAAAAACGCAATTCAGTTCAGTATTGAAAGATTCACAAAACTTGGAAAGGGGGCTTGGATTTGATTTAATACAACTTGATAATGAAGCAAATAACTGCTATTTTTGAAAATGTTTCACTTTACAAATTAAAATATTATCCCCAATTTTGTCTTCCCTACCCTAGGTGTCATTTTAAAGATCTAAAGAAATTTGAACTTTCATTACTCTACTTTAGGATCCTTACATGTCAATATGAATAAACATAACATTTATGTTCTTCATTTTTTTGTTACATTTTTTTTTAAATTATTAAAAACAAATTTTGATCAAACATTATGGCCCCACCCAAACCCCAGCGGTCATAATTTGATCAAAATATACACTGTATTTAATTTTTTCAGAAATCTTTCGAACAAATTTTATCTTTTCAACCCTCTGGTTCTTACGAATAAAACCACCCAGTTCTCACTATGTCTCACAATCTGGGTACCAGTAAGTTTGGTTGAAATTAGACCAGCGATTATTGAGAAAATTATTCAAACTATAAAACGAAGATGATCATTTGATCAAAAACCTTATTTGCTCCTAAGCTTAGAAAAGCTAAAAAAATCTTTCGCATTTCTATCAGATACCTCTTTTGTCTTTTGTTCAGCATGAGTGCCCACCAGTAATACAGGAGCCTTTTCACTGCTGTATTGATGAATGGACTTGGCCCAGAAGGTTAGATAGTCTGAATAAAATAAAAAAAAACAACATTTACTCAACAACTTTCCTCGTTCATTATAGACAAACCCTACACTCTTTTGATAATCATTTAAAGTTCATACGAAACAATGTCCTGCGTATTTTGGGTTGTATACGGAAACGAGTTCATCTGAGCAACATTAATCAGCCTGAAATAACATTTTGGATTTTTTACGCAAGTTGGAGGCAGCAGAGTCAATCAAAGATACTTGACTGCGAAGATGAACTTCTACTTGCCCGGCTTATCGCCCTTTGGTTATGACGTCAATAAGACCAACTCGCCAAATTCAGTACTAATATTTATATAGCCGATCATGTCTTATGCAGCGTGATTTTTAAGAAATAGCATTGTGTTGACTAAAAATTTGCATGAATATATGATTTTCATATAAGGGCTGTCAAATAGCATTACAGTTGAATAAATTTCTAACACAAAAATATGATTTGTTAAATTTCCAATAATTTTTTTTAAGAACGATCAGAATATGAGCACTATCGATTATCGATCGGTAGCACGCGCATATAAGTAAAGCTGGATTCGATTGACAGCGGTGTGTGAAAGTGAAACTAAACCTAATGATAAATGATGTCATTTATTAACTGTTTATGCAAATGAAAAGATTCTATGAGATCGCTACCTCGCTTTCTCCTCTCTCAGTTATTCCTTATACCTTTTCTTTGGCTATCATGATCCCTTTCTCATTGACTCTTTCTCATCCCGTATTTTTTTTTTTACCAAAGTCGGTACATTTACACTTAACACTGTACTATGTGCCTTTTTTAAACGCAATTAATTCTATCTATATATCTAATCCTACGTGTCTGTTTGTATTTACAAATCATATTTTCTAAATTTGTATCAGTTTATTTAATTAAATTATTAGATAAAATTCTGCGAAAAAGAATGTTTAACTGTAAAAATATTTGATTCTTAAAATTGTTTATGTTCAGTCTCGCAAACAATGGGCATGGGGGCATATGTGTTTCCTTTCAACGGATCATCTTACACACGCACTGTATGAGTATTTTCAAACTGCAGTAAATCAAACTGTTTTAGAAGTATCAGTACCGTAACATTACAGTATGTAGGTTTATTCACGTGCATACTTGTAAATAAATAAATGCTTATAAGTTTTTTATATCACGTTTCTTGTGACAGCAATAACCTAAGGACTATTTCTCTATATCATTTTTATGAGATCTCGTGTTTCAGATTGGAGAAGTTATGCCGACTTTTTATAGATCAATGTTCATCATAAACTTCAATATCCCTGTGTTTATTTAGGGAAAGTGGGGGGGGGGGGGGTTGTTACATCATGTATCATATACGTATAAAAAAATCAAGCAAGGAGATTGTTGTTTCTAAGGTATTAATTTAAAATTTTGGATGGAGTGAAAAATCTTGATTTCATCAGGGTTTTCACCAGGATCATCTTACTATGAATAGCTCTCGTTTTCAGTTGCTGTGCCTAATCAACGATAAGTTTAAATAGAGTAAACTGTTCTTTAGATTCAGATAGCTCATTTAAAAACATAATCACATTTATATCCACAAAAAATACTTAAATTAACTCTATAAAATATAGTGAAATAACACTAGATTTAACGCGTTGTTTACATCAATGGGTCGTTGTGACGTCATGCAAACACAAAATTAAGAACGATAAGCGGGTAACAAATTTATCAAGTGGGCAAGTTTAGGCCTTCATTTTTCAGTTAAGCAAACGCTAAATATTTTAACCAAATGTAATTTAACGTAGGTCGCGGGTTTGCTGACGTCATTTAAACTGGGTACGCAATTTATATGATTTGGGCGACTTTCTTGTGCACATCTGATTATGACGTCACGGTGAGAAAGGGAAAAATTCAGTGCATTATCTAGCTGTAACTTTTGTAAAAATGGGTAGTTTAGTGTAACAATATTCATAGAACATGCTGAAGTTATAAAAAATAATGAAGGCTTATTTTGATTCCAATGTCCAACACTGAAAGTGTTAGAAAGCGTTTCATTATGTGTTATTAATCGCATCTTCTCGGGTCTATTCTGAGAGCACATCTACTTGTTTCGAAATAAATTTTAACCCTTGTATCATGTATAATTTATAAATATTAAATACATGTATTGAATGTGTATAATTATAAAACAGGTTATCTAACCCCGAATTACACTCGATACCCCCTCCTCAGAAAAGCACTCATTTTAGTCACATGCACCTGACGTTACTTATTTTTCTTTTAATAAAAAAAAATATACACATACCTAATAATAAACGTCTATTATTAGGTATGTGTATTTTTTTCTTATTAAAAGAAAAATAAGTAACGTCAGGTGCCTGTGATTTTAGTGTACACTTTCAGTGGAAATGCACTAACAAACTGTTTATTACCATTGTCTTCTACGAAAATTTATCTACACAACCATTTATGGCATGCATGTCTTTGTTTTCATTTATCTCCGTAAACAGCGTCAACACTTTGCTCACCGATGGAAAGTCGAACTCAATATTTATGAAACGGTATGTGCTAATCTCGGACGAATCTATATACAGGTTGATCACAAATTAAAAACTGCTAAGGCGCTACCGGGGTAATACTGCTGAAATAATCATTTTTGAGCGGCATTGACCTCTTGTAAATAACCACAGACACGTAGGATATGACCCCCTCCCTTCTTTCCATTTCTTACTTCCTAACGCGGGGGGGGGGGGGGGGGGGGGTAAACGTTTTCCATTTTTTTTAAATTTCAACTCCACCCTATATGTGCATGTTGATTTAATTGAAATATTTACTAATCAAAAGCACATACATAAAGAATTATACAAATGGAAATCTGAAAAGGAAGAAGAGCGTTTTTCAAATTTATCGATGTCTGCATATTCCATGATTCTCTACGCTTAAGATTGTGATCATGCAAGTGAAGATAAAGTGAGGCAGACGTCGAGAATAAGAACAAATTGCAAGCTGTCTCTTCTTATGTATCAGTCGAAAACGAAAAACATGTATTTAAAAACAGCGTAAAGAGATAAAAGGGTTACATTATTAATAACATGCAATAGGTATTAAAAATCTAAAATAGGAAAACCCCCAGAAAAAACAGAAAGGGGGGGGTCGATACTCAATTGCCTGTATAACTAACGGCATGCGTTGTTTTTAGTTACATGTACATATTTTATTTGCTGCGTTGCTTTCCATATTCATTCAGTACAATTAATGTTATATGTATAAATTGAAAGTCTAAGAACAAAATAAAATCTGCCTGTTGATTGCGCCAAACAAAGCGAAAAAACATATTTCGGGGTTGGGGTTGGGGGTGGTAGTAGTCCTTGACTTTTCAAACAAATTTAGATCACAGATCTGCGATTTCAACGGGGATGGGAAGTCTGCCTTTTCCAGAGGGGAATACAAGGTCACTTTTATTTTACAAATTCTGGCGAGAATCCGCGCATGAATAAAAAAAAAAACGGAAACGGTAAGAAATAAACACATAAAGAAAATATATATATATATATATGTATCTATGTAAAAGTGAATTTCTTTGTGCTTTCTATATCAATATTTCTTCACTTAGGGCAGTTATATTAGTTTAAGAGTTGTTGTAAAATGTGCTTTATAAATAATAATTAATTTCATTACAACGTGTATTGGTAACAATCCTCTGTTAAAACTAATGTCCAAATAACTGTATCTCACTTCTATTCTCAATGACCGTGTAGTGTAGGACAGCGCCGCGAGAATTCCATCGGCATCGAAAGCAAGTTTTTAACTTGCCTAGATAGCCGAGCGGTCTAGCGCGCTGTTCCTGCACTGCTAGGAGACAGATTCCGAAGGTCGAGAGTTCAACCCCGGGCTGGGGCGGAAGTGGGTATCTATGTAAAAGTGAATTTCTTTGTGCTTTCTATATCAATATTTCTTCACTTAGGGCAGTTATATTAGTTTAAGAGTTGTTGTAAAATGTGCTTTATAAATAATAACTAGATGCTGTCATGAGACAGTAATACCCGCACTAAGGTGTTTGCCTCTAAATGCACACTCCTCTAAAATTAGGCTTTACCAAAGAAAAAGTCAATATAATTTAATAATTTACATAATAGCTAGGGCCTCCATGTATTCATCAAATTGAGCATAATATTCACAAGTGAACATGTGACCCATGGGCCTCGATCTTATAGGTACATGTATTTCATATTCATAATTCATTACCAGTCTGAAATTAAACAACAGAATTCAATTAATGATGTAAATTAGGTTTGAAACAAGGGGGGGTAAATTTTTGGCCCATAATTGGAACTTTTTAAATCTATTTTCTCATATAGATCAACAACAAATATTATTCAAATTAGTTTAAAGCGTTTTTGATTATTTTTTCCAAAATGTACAAACTTTTTTATACTTGATTAGGCAGAAACACCCTGAAAGCTGCCATATACCATGTATACCCAATCAATTTAGTCAACCCCCACCCTTCTCCCATCAACACACACACACGCAAACACACCCTATTTTCCTGTTTTTGGAAATAGGCCTAGATGGCAAAGTTAAGATAAAACATCTTTTGTAAATAATAATTTTAAATTTGTTCTTATACTGTAAATGTATATGAAGACCTGCATCACATTGGGCTTGCGTCACGTACCTAACTTAAGTACTAGTTTTACCATAATCATTTTTAGATAGCACTGCACGTGCAGTACTAGGCCTAGTGTTGTGTACACATCATTGCATGTATGTCAGTTGGAATTATTTTGTGTTTAATTGGATTATATTTCATGAAGTTGGAGCTATGGCAGTCGGTAAGTACACGTTTTGGTATAGATTTGGGTAAAATAGTCTGAAATGCAACTGGTTAGGTTAAAGTTTAAAGGATCAAAGGTCATCCGATGCTGCAATGAGACGAATTTCACATTCTAAAGAGTTATCGCCCGTTATCGACGTTACATTCAGTTACAAAAAACAGAATTTTTTTCTGAGAGGGAGGGGGGACTTCCAGACCAGAATTTCCTGAGAAGCAAATAAAAGGAGAAGTTATGGTGGTGTCTGTTTTCTAGGGTGGAGGGCATCCAAAGTCTTTTTTATATTATAGTCCTGCAAATTCGGGGGGGGGGGGGTCTCAAGATACACTTCCAGTCCCTGTAAACAGTAATGGCAAATGATCATGTGACTCCTAAATAGTGGGAAACTTTTTCCATTTGACCATACATAATTTTGCGCTTTTTGTGTTATTATGTTATGTAAATTTAATGGTATAAAGGTCTTATATCATGACTTTTGACTTTCTTGACCTAGAAGTTTAACCTACTTTTCAAAAATATTATATTATATATTTATATATATATATATATAACTTTTGATTGAAAAAGAGATGGGTCTTTCATATTTGACATGTACTTTACCTGCAACAAAATATTTCGAGCATGCGATGATTTCCCCCCTTTGACCTAATTTTCATAAAGTGACATATGATAGGGATGCATATTTGATACACAATCTGCCATAAATTATGGCATCCCATTCACTTAAACACAGAAAGCAAAGGACCACAATTCTTTGAATTTGCATGTATAATCTTGATATGGAAACATCCTCATATAATGTATATTCAAGTTTTTTATGCTACGCCATGATTAGGAATACATGTATTAGTTTTTGTCATGTCCGTCCTCCACCCTTCCATCTGTCTTTCCATCGAGCTCAAAGAAATTACTTTCTAGATATTTTATCAAAGTTCATATATGCTGATGCATATACTGATGTAAACTATCCAACTGTGGCAATATTTTTTATGCGCCCGGATCAATAGATCCCGGGCATATATTGTTTTTGTCCTGTCTGTTTGTCTGTTTGTCTATTTATCTGTTTGTCTGTTTGTCTTTTTGTCTGTTTGTCTGTTGTCAACTTTAACCTTGGCCATAACTTTTGAACAATAAGAGATAGAGACTTCATTTTTGGTATTCATACTCCACTATTAAAGTCCTTTCAAATGACATCAAGGTCAATGACCTTGTGACCTTGACTGTGACCTATATGCTAAAAATAGCTTTTTCCACTGTTTGTCATAACTTTTTAACCATAGGAGATAGGAACTTGATATTTGGTATGCATACTCCTCTAATAAAGCCCTTTCAGTTGAAAACAAGGTCAATGATCTTGTGACCTTGACTGTGACCTATATGCTAAAAATAGCTTTTTACACTTTTTGCCATAACTTTTGAACCATAGGAGATAGGAACCTCATATTTGGGATGCATACTCCACTGATTAAGTTCTTTCAAATGACACCATGGTCAATGACCTTGTGACCTTGACCTTGACCTAGGTGCTAAAAATAGCTTTTTACACTTTTTGCCATAACTTTTTAACCATAGGAGATAGGAACTTCATATTTAGGATGCATACTCCACTGATTAAATTCTTTCAAATGACACCATGGTCAATGACCTTGACTGTGACCTATATGCTAAAAATAGCTTTTTACACTTTTGGCCATAACTTTTAAACCATAGTAGATAGGGACTTCATATTTGGGATGCATACTCCACTGATTAAGTTCTTTCAAATGACACCACGGTCAGTGACCTTGTGACCTTGACTGTGACCAATATGCTAAAAATAGATTTTTTGAACTTTGTTTCCGCCGGGCACATAGTGTTTCACAAACACATCTTGTTTACCTTTACTTTCCTTTGACCTTTACTTAACTTTTCTTAAAATTAGTGTTTAGCTTTATTTTAGAGAAACCATAATGATTCAAGTTGTGTAATGAAACTTCACATGATGATACATACTGATGTAAGCAATTAAAGCTTTACAATGCTTCACTCTTTTTTACCTTGACATTTCCTGTGATCTTGACCTCACTGTCTTAGACTAGATCAGTTTTGAATAAACAGTTCAAGATATATTAATCAAACTTCATATGCTAATACATACTGATGAGAGCTATTATTGCATTAACTTATTTTGACCTTGAATTTTCTTTTGACCTTGACCTCACTTTTTAAAATATGTGTTTATCTAAGTTTCAAATAAACCATTAATTATATTTTTATCAAAATTCATATGATAATAGTAAATTCACACTGATGTAAGCTTTTCAGCTAGAACAACATTTTGACCACAACCTTTCCTTTGACTTCTCTTTTCTTAAAACAAAGTGTTAAGCTCAGTTTCATTAAATCATTCAAGATATTTTTATCAAACATAATAAGCTAATATGTATTAGTGAGAGCTATTCAGCTGCATCAAAAACTTCATCTTGCACATTCCTGTGACCTTGACCTCCCTCCTCTTTAATATGTATTTTGCTTAGTTTTAAGAAATAATTTAAGACATTTTTTTATGTTTAACATGCACTTATACATAATTTGATGAGAATTTATTATCTATATCCAATTTATTTATATTTTAGTTTCAATTCTGAAAAAAAACTGTTTAAGATATTTTCATCAAACTTTATACACAAATACAAATTTTAGTTTTTAGTTTTTAGCTCATCTGAGCCGAAGGCTCAAGTGAGCTTTTCTGATCATATTTTGTCCGGCATCCGTCTGTTTGTCTAGCTGTCTGTAAACTTTTCACATTTTCGACTTCTTCTCAAGAACCACTGGGCCATTTCAACCAAACTTGCCACAAAGCATCCTTGGGTGAAGGGGATTCAAGTTTTTTCAAATGAAGGGCCATGCCCTCATTCAAGGGGTGATAATTGGGAATTAATGAAAATTTGGTGGCATGTTTTTTATAAATCTTCTTCTCAAGAACCACTGTGCCAGGAAAGATAAAACTTATGGGTTAACATCCTCAGGTAGTGAATATTCAAATGTGTTCAAATCATGACCCCCGGGGGTAGGGCAGGGCCAAAATGGCCGACCAAAGTTTTATATAGAAATATATTGGAAAATTCTTTAAAAATCTTCTTCTCAAGAACCACTGTGCCAGGAAAGATGAAACTTATGGAGTAACATCCTCAGATAGTGTAGATTCAAGTTTGTTCAAATCATGACCCCCGGGGGTAGGGCAGGGCCAAAATGGCTGACCAAAGTTTTACATAGAAATATATAGGAAAATTCTTTAAAAATCTTCTTCTCAAGAATGACAAAGCCATAATTCATCAAATTTATATGGAAGCATCCTCAGGTAGTGAAGATTCAAGTTTGTTCAAATCATGACCCTGGGGGTAGGGCGGGGCCAAAAAGGCCGACCAAAGTTTTACATAGAAATTTATGGGAAAATTCTTTAAAAATCTTTTTCTCAAGAATGACAAATTCATAATTCATCATATTTATATGGAAGCATCTTCAGGTAGTGTAGATTCAAATTTGTACAAATCATGACCCCAGGGGGTAGGGCGGGGCCAAAATGGCCGACCAAAGTTTTACATAGAAATATATGGGAAAATTCTTTGAAGAAAAGCAAATCCATGATTGATCATGGGATTACTTTTGGATTTTAACTTTTCAATAATAAACCAATTTCTACTTTTTCTTAGCTTCAGTACTCAGGTGAGTGATGTGGCCCATGGGCCTCTTGTTTAATGTACCATTAGTAATACACATCTGGCGGGACATTCATGTCCTGTAGACATATTTCTAGTTTTTCAAATCATCACCTCAGGCTAGGGTCAGGCCACAATTAGGGATCAAAGTTTTATTTAGGAATAAAAGGAAACACATCTTTAAAGTTCTTCTTTTCAGGAACACCAAGAGCATGATTAATATGGAAATATTCTCAAGAGGTGTAGATTCAAGTTTGTACAAATCATGACCACCAGGGTTAGGGAGGTGCCATATTTTTCCAGCCCCTTTTTGCCATCCATATGAAAATTCAAATTTTGAAACCATTTTACACATACACAAAACAAACCAATCATTTTCTAAATGATCATGGTTTAAAGCTATTGCAGCATAAGATATTAGGGAAGTTCTTGAAGGCAGGGTGATTAAACATGTCAAATATATGTAAAAAAAAAAAAATATATAAAAATTCTACCTCGATTTGATCCCCATACCCCCCACCCCCCAGGCAAAATGAAAATTCCGAAACCTTACTGCACATCTACATGACACAACCAACCATCTCTTAAAAGATGATAAGGCTGCTGAGTAAAATGTAGAAGGAGTTCAGGGAAGAAGGGGCTTTTTGTATAAAAAACATCATTTTTCGACCCCCATTTGATCCCCCGGGGCAAAATCAAAATTCCGAAACCTTACTGCACATCTACATGACACCACCAACCATCTCTCAAAAGATGATTAGGCTGCGGAGTAAAATGTAGAAGGAGTTCAGGGAAGAAGGGGCTTTTTGTATAAAAAACATCATTTTTCGACCCCCATTTGATCCCCCGGGGCAAAATCAAAATTCCGAAACCTTACTGCACATCTAAATGACACCACCAACCATCTCTCAAAAGATGATTAGGCTGCTGAGTAAAATATAGAAGGAGTTCAGGGAAGAAGGGGCTTTTTGTATAAAAAACGTCATTTTTCGACCCCCATTTGATCCCCCGGGGCAAAATCAAAATTCCGAAACCTTACTGCACATCTACATGACACCACCAACCATCTCTCAAAAGATGATTAGGCTGCTGAGTAAAATATAGAAGGAGTTCAGGGAAGAAGGGGCTTTTTGTATAAAAAACGTCATTTTTCGACCCCCATTTGATCCCCTGGGGCAAAATCAAAATTCCGAAACCTTACTGCACATCTACATGACACCACCAACCATCTCTCAACAGATGATTAGGCTGCTGAGTAAAATGTAGAAGGAGTTCAGGGAAGAAGGGGCTTTTTGTATAAAAAAAACGTCATTTTTCGACCCCCATTTGATCCCCCGGGGCAAAATCAAAATTCCGAAACCTTACTGCACATCTACATGACACCCCCAACCATCTCTCAAAAGATGATTAGGCTGCTGAGTAAAATGTAGAAGGAGTTCAGGGAAGAAGGGGCTTTTTGTATAAAAAAACGTCATTTTTCGACCCCCATTTGATCCCCCGGGGCAAAATCAAAATTCCGAAACCTTACTGCACATCTACATGACACCACCAACCATCTCTCAAAAGATGATTAGGCTGCTGAGTAAAATGTAGAAGGAGTTCAGGGAAGAAGGGGCTTTTTGTATAAAAAACGTCATTTTTCGACCCCCATTTGATCCCCCGGGGCAAAATCAACATTCCGAAACCTTACTGCACATCTACATGACACCACCAACCATCTCTCAAAAGATGATTAGGCTGCTGAGTAAAATGTAGAAGGAGTTCAGGGAAGAAGGGGCTTTTTGTATAAAAAAACGTCATTTTTCGACCCCCATTTGATCCCCCGGGGCAAAATCAAAATTCCGAAACCTTACTGCACATCTACATGACACCACCAACCATCTCTCAAAAGATGATTAGGCTGCTGAGTAAAATGTAGAAGGAGTTCAGGGAAGAAGGGGCTTTTTGTATAAAAAACGTCATTTTTCGACCCCCATTTGATCCCCCGGGGCAAAATCAAAATTCCGAAACCTTACTGCACATCTACATGACACCCCCAACCATCTCCCAAAGGATGATTAAGCTACTGTGAAAAATGTAGGAGGAGTTCAGGGAAGAAAAGTGTGACAGACGGACGGACGGACGGACGGACGGACGGACATGAGTAACAACAATATACCCGAACTTTCTTTTGAAAGTGCGGGTATAATTAATTTCATTACAACGTGTATTGGTAACAATCCTCTGTTAAAACTAATGTCCAAATAACTGTATCTCACTTCTATTCTCAATGACCGTGTAGTGTAGGACAGCGCCGCGAGAATTCCATCGGCATCGAAAGCAAGTTTTTAACTTGCCTAGATAGCCGAGCGGTCTAGCGCGCTGTTCCTGCACTGCTACAGTGTAGGAGACAGATTCGGAAGGTCGAGAGTTCAACCCCGGGCTGGGGCGGAAGTGGGTATCTATGTAAAAGTGAATTTCTTTGTGCTTTCTATATCAATATTTCTTCACTTAGGGCAGTTATATTAGTTTAAGAGTTGTTGTAAAATGTGCTTTATAAATAATAATTAATTTCATTACAACGTGTATTGGTAACAATCCTCTGTTAAAACTAATGTCCAAATAACTGTATCTCACTTCTATTCTCAATGACCGTGTAGTGTAGGACAGCGCCGCGAGAATTCCATCGGCATCGAAAGCAAGTTTTTAACTTGCCTAGATAGCCGAGCGGTCTAGCGCGCTGTTCCTGCACTGCTAGGAGACAGATTCCGAAGGTCGAGAGTTCAACCCCGGGCTGGGGCGGAAGTGGGTATCTATGTAAAAGTGAATTTCTTTGTGCTTTCTATATCAATATTTCTTCACTTAGGGCAGTTATATTAGTTTAAGAGATGTTGTAAAATGTGCTTTATAAATAATAATTAATTTCATTACAACGTGTATTGGTAACAATCCTCTGTTAAAACTAATGTCCAAATAACTGTATCTCACTTCTATTCTCAATGACCGTGTAGTGTAGGACAGCGCCGCGAGAATTCCATCGGCATCGAAAGCAAGTTTTTAACTTGCCTAGATAGCCGAGCGGTCTAGCGCGCTGTTCCTGCACTGCTAGGAGACAGATTCCGAAGGTCGAGAGTTCAACCCCGGGCTGGGGCGGAAGTGGGTATCTATGTAAAAGTGAATTTCTTTGTGCTTTCTATATCAATATTTCTTCACTTAGGGCAGTTATATTAGTTTAAGAGTTGTTGTAAAATGTGCTTTATAAATAATAATTAATTTCATTACAACGTGTATTGGTAACAATCCTCTGTTAAAACTAATGTCCAAATAACTGTATCTCACTTCTATTCTCAATGACCGTGTAGTGTAGGACAGCGCCGCGAGAATTCCATCGGCATCGAAAGCAAGTTTTTAACTTGCCTAGATAGCCGAGCGGTCTAGCGCGCTGTTCCTGCACTGCTAGGAGACAGATTCCGAAGGTCGAGAGTTCAACCCCGGGCTGGGGCGGAAGTGGGTATCTATGTAAAAGTGAATTTCTTTGTGCTTTCTATATCAATATTTCTTCACTTAGGGCAGTTATATTAGTTTAAGAGTTGTTGTAAAATGTGCTTTATATATATATATATATATATATATATATATATATATATATATATATATATATATATATAAACTAAAGGACTGATTGCTGGCTTACGCCTTTTACGTGAATTTTCACTAATATTAGAGGAAATAAGCTGAAAGGGAAAAATGTCTAATAGTTATTTTATTGAATTATTATGATACTGGTCGCTTGAAAGCAGATATACGTGAATTTCCCTTTTTTCTTAAAATCCGTATTTTTTTTTTTTTTTTTTTTTTTTTTTTTTTGTGCTCTGTATACCGGATCGATATTCACGACGCCAAGCATGACGTCGCGATATTTTATGACGTTGTTTTTAAAAATGCTACATTTGTCAATATAAAAGCAATTATCTACAATTAAATTACGAAAAAATGAACCCGAGCACATATTAATTTTTTTACACAGATTTATTTCAAATCAATTCTATTTTTAAATACCAAAGGATGAACAAAATCGTCTGCACGATTTAAAAGTTAATGATATTTTTAAAATCAAAACCTTGCCTGAAAACAAGCCAAAAACGACGTTTTTCCTATATAATTCAATAGAATACCGTTGAAAATGTAACTACAACAATGACATCTTTGGAATTCAATTACACAAAAACGGTGCAGACGAATTTTATAAAATTTTCAGAGAATGGAAATCAAGGGTAGAGAAATCATATAGGTAATTTTCATGGTATGTTTTCGAACACTTTTAAAAGCCCTGTAAACCCGCGACCTACGTTAACATTCTTTCATACCAATCTTTATTTTTAAAAAGTAAAATCTAGTGTTCTGAACTGTTTCGTATGAACTTTAAAGAAACTTGAAACTTTACTAATAAGCAGTTTTAAGAAGAAGAGTTTCCCTACTTATTCCTTTGTTAGACTCTGAACATCCCTTGTGGTCCAACATTTTAAGAATTTCCCATATATTCCTATGTAATACTTTGATCATACAATGTGGCCCAGCCCTTCCCAAAGGGTCATGGTTTAAACAAATTTGGATTTACACAGGGATTCCATAAAATGTTAATATTTTCAAACACAGTTCTTTAAGGTCAAGATCTAGTAAATGGAAAGTGCCTAGAGATTCATCAAATATGAGAAATAAATTTCTTTAATGACGCTTTACAAATGGCTAATTGAGTTGATTAGGGGCAATGTTTGTTAATAAACAAGATGCAAAAATCACATATTTAACTCATTACCAACGAAAAATTTACAAATTCATTCATGAATATATGGAAGTTTTTTTCCATATCAGACAACGAAAATGTATCCAGATTTTTTAAAAGTCTTTTGTGTGTTCTTGATATCTTATTTAAAATAATGTCAAATTTAATATAGGTTTAGGGGCTACTTTCATGGGATTTCTTAATACATTGATTTCCATGAAAATACTTTATTTTCTACATAATTCTATTATAGCTGTTATGTATGAGAATAAGGAAGTTTAAAGTGATTATGACGTCATAATAGATCTAGCACCAAAAAGTTAGTCTAAAGACATTTACTAGATCTTGACCTGAAGAATACTGATTTTTCAATGATTGCATTACGTGGGTATGTTAAGGAAGCATATAAATCATTTCTCGGGAAATTTAGATTTTTAGAGAAAATTAGTTTGATAATTTACCTAAACCACTGACAAAAAAACTTTTTTAACTACTGCATAAAGATAAAAGAGCGTCTAACACAATGACGTGCGCCACCACCACGTGACTTCTATAAATACCAAAATGTTCCTTAATAAAAAAGCTAAGAGAACAACAATACCCCGGAGTTTAATAACTTCTTTGAGTAAATAATATAGTCGAAAAACATCTATATTGCCTAAAAAGTGCTGCTAGAACCCCACTGTCTTGTCAGTAAAATAATTATAACACACATTACCACGAAACCTTACCCTAAGTTTTGTGTTTTACACATAAGAGCCGAGCATTTTGTAAAACTATGCTTAACTCAGAATTCTAGCAGCACTTTCCAAGTATTCTAGAAGGCGAAGTTTTCATCTGTACAAATCTTATGTTTTGAAATAACCAGCTTATTGTTGTTCAGTTTATGCAATATTTTTGTTACGAATGACCGAGGAAAGGGCGACTGGGATACGGATATAGTTGACACAAGATGAAATGCTCCCATTAAGCTTGACTTAATGGTAGCTTATAGGTGCTCAATGGTGGCTTAAAGGCCGCCTTTAAACCACCATTAAGCCACCATTAAGCACCTATAAGCCACCAGAAAGCTTCCATTAAGTAACCATTAAGCCACCATTAAGCCAAATTTCTAACTTAATGGTAGCTTAATGGTGGCTTACAGGTTCTTAATGGTTACTTTTAGACCACCATTAAGTCACCATTAAGCCACCATTAAGGTAGACTTACAGGTGCTTAATGTCCAAACTCCATTAAGCTACCATTAAGCTACCATTAAGCCACCATTAAGTCACCATTAAGTCACATTACGCAGTCGGTTTTCTTGTTTATATGGGTGAAAATTTATTTTTATACTGATTTGTTATCATTATTATAAATGTAGAGTTCGTTTTATCTTGATTTGGTAAAAATAATGAAAAAGAACGAAATTCAAAATCAAAAAAAAAAAAAAAAAAAATCGCCGCAGTGGGGGCGCGAACTCATGACCTTTGGATTGGAAGTCAAACGCCTTATCCATTACGCTATCGCCGCTCCTGACTAAAGCTGAAAATATTAAATATTTAACTTTCATTTTTTCCAAAATTTGTTTGTACTTGTTAAGGTTTTTACTAGAATTTTGTTGAACATTTCCAAATGTCTTGAATTGGTTTATTAAATCAAAATATAAACAATTTTATTTTTGGATCTAAACACATTAATATATATATATTTCTACACAGAGTTCTGATTTTAGTTTGATGTAGTGTAAATGAGTTCTTCGCTCTGTTAGTGTTATTCGAAAATTTTCAAAATGTAAGCATTAAATCATGATTGAAGATAAATTAATTATAGATAAAACACAAAAGTCTATCATCGAAAAAGAAAGAGGAAAAAAAAAGTTTCTACTATTATTTTTAATATACTGCGGATATTAACGGTTTCTGTGTCAACAATTTAGTGACAATTCTCGCGTAAGAGTTACCTGGTTAATTACGTTTACAAAAACTTTTTTTAGAATATCATATTCAGTTTCAATTCTTTTTGTATCATAATGGGTATCAAAATAATTGACTTTTTACGATGAATCATAATTTTTTATTTGTTATATGCTTGTGTTAAATTTCATTTTTTTTTAAATAATTGATCATTAAACATTGTTAAAATCTGTCAGTGTACGTTGTGTATGTATAGTTTCCTGTTAGTTAACCGGGGACGGGGGACACCTAATTAAGGTCTATTATCTGACCAGCCGGTTTACTGTACACGAATTATCTGTTAATCCTACCCCGTTTCTTAATATGTATACATCTGGTCGGATGTCATGCTTAATCTGATCGGCCGTTCCTCTGAAAATCGATCTTGAAATAACAATCATTGAAGACCGACTAGATTTTGACAGATACTTACTGCAGCATTATTAAAAAAATAATGAATTAATTAAAATTATTCATGATGTAAAAGCCATTAAAAAGTTTTCATGGTAAAAGTCAATTTTTGAAAACTAAACATTTGTATACCAGTAGCCCCCCCCCCCCCCCCAAAAAGGACAAAGGTTATTTTTTTCATGAGATCATATAGTTATATTCCTGTGAATTCTGTAGCGGAATGTTTCTTTTGACATATGAAATAAAATGACCTTTTTGATAAAGTAATATATATTTTGTGTTCAGAATATAGATAATTCTAAAAACAAATTGATTTTTGGTATTGTACATTTAAGATATTTCACAAGGACTTTCTAACGGTGTGTAATAATTATTTATTTTTAAAAATCATATACACTAAAAATAAAAACAACGCATGTAATAATGGTTAATTTAAAAAAATAAAAATAATATACAGTTCTGATACATGAAATCTTGTTTTATTATCACTGTTAATGATTTTAAGAAAAAATTAGACACCTCTAGCAAGCCCCTGTGGCTATTAGCTAACTTCGTTCCCAGTGATCAAGTTTATGCATGTTGACAAAAAACTCGTTGAAATTATGATCGAGACAGAATTATGAGATGGAATAGATTTTGCGTAAATGATATTAAAATAACTAAAAGCTAGTTCAAAGATTCTATATAAGATGCGTAAAAGTTTAATGAGGGTTGACCATTAAGTCACCATTAAGCTCAGCTTAATGGTGGCTTATTTAATGGTAGCTTAATGAAGTTTGGACATTAAGCACCTGTAAGTCTAGCTTAATGGTGACTTAATGGTGGCTTAAAGGAATTAACTTCTTTAAGCCACCATTAAGTCACCATTAAGCTACCATTAAGCGATTGCTTAAAGGTAGTCTTTCGTCTTGTGTGACTGTCTTCGAAAGAGAATATAATTGATGAAAATAAATTATCAAAACTGTTTATTTAACTAAACTCCATATGAATTTCACATAATATTCCCAATATTTGCTTTTAAACTCCATTTTACGTATCTTTGTACATGCCGTCTTAGCCAAATTCTCTTTACACGACATGATCAATTCCCAAGTTACTCAATGTCATACATGCCAACTTTTGAAAATTCCCATGGGGGATTTAGCGCGTGACGACAATTTTCAAAACTTTAAATTCGCGACATTTTGACGTGAAATTAAATGATTATGAAATCATTTTTTTTAATTTATAATATTGATATCACTTATCAATAAAACTCAAGGGTTAATTTAACAAAAATTGAAAAAGTGTTTCTCTTTCCAAAATTGAAATATTTTTGCTTAAATAGGTCTCTCTCTCAGTAAAGAAGGAGCGTTTAGCTACATATATAAACAACTTTTTTTTCTACCAGGACAGAATTTAGTGAAAAATTGAATTTGTACAACTTTAAAATCATTTTTTTTTCAAAGGCTAAAAATATATGAGATATTGATACTGTAAAGTCCTGTTTCTAGAAACATTTTTTTATTTATATTTCAATTAATTAGAAATTCTAATATGATATTCAATATGATATTCAATTTACAGAAATTTATACCAGCTATCCAAAACAGAATTATTATTTTTTGTTACAGTCATGAAATTTGTCAAGCTTGATGGTGCCATGTGTATATTTCCTTAAGTCATGCACATAGATCTACCTAATATCAGGGACCTATATACTAAGTTAGTACATAGGTCCCTGCTAATATATTACTTTTGGGAGAAGGAAAGAAAAAGAAATTCTAATTGACATACACTTGATTGTTTCATCTTAATTTTTTAATGATATTTTAAATGGTTAACTTTACATTATTTTTCATTATAGGTATAGATAAAATCAGCAGCTATGCTTTATTAGATTTCTACTTTCGTTTTCCAAAAAAACGATCTTTTTGGATTCCGTTTTTATTGTTTGATTCGCATTTTATTGTCTTTAATTTATATTTCTAATAAAATGACAATCAATTATCTTGTTAATCTATGTGTTTCACCTTGCATACCCTTTAAAACTAACAAGATACAGTACCGACCGGACACAACCTAACAGAAAGCAAACCCGGAGAGGACCCGGGTTCGCTCTCTGGGTCCGCTTCGGGTTCGCTCGGGGTCCGCTAGGGCTGACCAAAAAAACACCAACAGTTTTCGGGACGCTCTGACCCTTCCTCGGGACAAAGAAAAAAGTTAAAAGTCATAAGAACAAAGGAAAAAGAGGAACCAAAAACGATTAGGAAAACTATTAAACTACGAAATACTATATATTTATATAGTAACATGTCGAATTGGAATTTATTTAAACACTATAAAAGAGAGAAATTCGGTCTGCTACGTCTGGTTTATCGGGGTATACTCAGGCAAAGTGCGATGTACATCATTGAACGAATTAATTACGCTAATGAATCACGAAATTTAGTAAATCGTACATTGTATCATTCTCTCAAATTGCGTACATTGTAACTACATGTATACTTCACAAAGAATAATCAGTCTGGAGAAATATAATATAGACATATGGGTTATAATCTATATTTTAAATTTTGAAATGTTTGAGGACAAATTATAGGGAAAAAATAATTAAAAATGGCGTAAGCGATACAAAGTTATGTGGGTTGTT
>NW_026930215.1:0-41542 GCF_032062105.1 Saccostrea cuccullata
GTAAGTGTCAAGTACAGGACAAAATTTGCAGCTCTCCATTGGCATATGGTGGCTTTTCCATATGAGAGAAAAATTCTTGAGAAGGAAGTCAAATAACATACAAACAAACATGTCCATGATTAAAATGATATTTAAAAATATCAGTGTTTATTTTTCAAAGCTTTGATCCAATTTGTTTACTAAGAATTGCAGTCATCTAAATTTCATTAATTAAAGAAATCATCAAATGAACTGTAGTAGTTCATACATTTAGTATGTAAATAGAGTAAGTTTTAAGATATAGCGGTAGATGGACCATAACTTAAAAATTTTCCTCCATTTTTCTCTGTTCATCGATAAGTGTTAATGCACTTTGAACTAAAACTGCATGTAATCACAACACTTTCTGAAATGGGAGGTTTTTTTTTTTTGCTTTCTTCCTGCCTTAGCTCTTGTTCCCCCTCCTCCGCTGTGTAAAATCAAGAGTCAGTCTGGAGACAAGCTTGTTGAATCAACAGATTTTAGTTTGAATTACTGTAAATCTCTTTTTATTTGTGAGAACTTTATTTTCGCGTAATTACACGAGACGGTGTGGTTGCGAAAATTTAATTCTCGCGTATAATAGTATTCCTTAAGATTATATAGAGCAATAACCAAAAAATCGCAAAAAATTTGTCTCGCTAATCAACATTCAATGACTATCTCGCGAAAATAAGGTGTCGCGAAAATTTAGTGATCTACAGTATATCTTTTCTTACATGTTATTCTAATGAGCTTGCTTCACAAGGGGAACTTTTCACCACTCACAATTATCCAAACTTGCACCACTGCAAGCCAAAACATGCAGCTTTTTACTTTTGGAGTTGTTTCTTGTTTGCTACATTTAGTAATGAATTTAAACATTGTTTTTATAGCTACATTTTTACATGTATTAGCAAAAAAAAAAATTGCAGTTATTATGCTTAATATCTATATATTACACAGTTAAAAAGAACATGAATCGCAAACACGTTCTTTTTTTTTTTTTTATACCCCCCGCAAACGAAGTTTAGGGGGGGTATATTGGAATCACCATGTCCGTCTGTCCGTCTGTCTGTCTGTCTGTCTGTCTGTAGACGAGATTTTGTCCGGAACATTACTCAGAAACTATTGGAAGGATTTGTCTGAAAATTTGTACAAATATTATTCACCATATGAAGTTGTGCACCTGCTATTTTCATCTTGATTCGATTATTATTTTGAATTTTACAGGTGTTTTTCCATTTTTATTTTGTGGTTTTGTCCGGACCGTTTCTCAGAAACTATTGCAAGGATTAATCTGAAAATTTGTACACTTATTATTCACCATATGAAGGTGTGCAACTGCAATTTTCAACTCTTTTTGTTCATTTTTTTGCATTTTACAGGTTTTATTTTTTATATTAATTGACTTGTTCGTTTTGGGCTCATGTATAAGGTTTGAGACATCTGTACAAAAATACTACAGCTTAAAACTACTCATATAAACTAAATAAAGAAACATCATTAAGTGTTAAAAACAGTTTTTACATTGCACAGAAGATAATGAAATTTTATTTATCTCTTGGGAATAATGACTGGACATGCATCCAGTTAAAGATAAATTAATGAGTTTGGTGTGGGAAGTTGAACATTAAGGCATCTCATTATCAACCATGTGTAATCTCCTGGGAATCAGGCACAAGAATTAAAGATCTCTCTTCTCTTATTCTCTTAATTGTAATTTATTGTCTGTCAAAGCACTTCATTACTGGATGACCAGCTCTTTATTTTCAAATGAATTTGATATTAAGTTATCAAGATTAATTTGATTTTGTATAATATGATTTTTTTTTTCAACAATCAGTTTGCAGAGTTACATAACATAATTGCAATATATTTTTTAATGCAGAAATAAAAAAATTAAATAAAAAAAATAATGTTACAATGGAATTACAATGTATTAGTATTGATGTTTCATTTGGTTGCACCTTTGTTTCATTCATTAAGAAACATGATGAGCAATTATATTTCACTGCAAATTTTTGTAGGTAAATTAAATGTAAGTAAGTAAGAACCTCTAGATCCATAAAGTATGTTTTGAATTGGCACCTTCTCTGAAAAACCCAGCGGGGGGTATTTGTCCCTATTGGACAGTTCTAGTTTTTTTTAAATGTTTGTAGTTGTACAAAGGCAAAAACACAACAAATATAAATATTAAATGTTTACAGTAACGATAGGTCATCTTTTAAAAAAGGGCTTGCCTGTCGTCTCCACTCAGGATAAAACAACTGAGTTGGTAGGTAGGGTGAAATTTTTTTTATTCAAATATACTTGTGAAATTGTGACATTAAAATAGTTATTAGTGGAAAGAGAAAACTTTGAATTTAATTTTTTTTAAAAATTGTTTACTGGAGGTTTAAAAAATTTTGAGTCAGTCCATCTTAAGGAGGAATGCCAAACCAGCTTTTTATTTTATAGATCTCTGAGTCAACCTTTTTAAACAATGGTTTCAGCATTGAAAGGCTGACATTACTCTTAATTATTTTATATGAATTTTATTGTATTTTTTCAAAGAAAATTCAAAATTATTTGCATCCAAATTAGATGCTTTCTTATTAAAATTTTGCTGTAAATGAATGCATCACATGAATACCTAATAAAATATGTAAAGAAAAGCCGTATAGATATTACATTTTTTTAAATAAAAAAATATTTATGAAAATAAAACACATAATTTGTGAATATTTTTAAAACTTGTGGTTAAAACCTTCTTAAAACCAGTCACAACTGGGGAGAACATGTTCATTAATCATATCTATAAAAGAAATTGAAACAAAATAGCCAAAATTTAGAGAAATTAATTTTTTTTAATTTTGGCCAATCCCGATCAAAATTAAACCGATCCCAACCATAATTGTACAAATAGTGGAAATAAATAACATTTCCCCAAGAACACTAGTCTGATTAGGTGTTATAATTAAGGGTTAAAACATTATTGAACCTGACAATAAAATAGATTTCTTCATTGTAAATACATGAAGAGGCAATAAATTAGCATTTTTTTCATTTTGTGTTAATTTTGATCAGGATCAGTTTAATTTTGATTGAGTTAGGTCCAAATATTAAAAAAATTAGTTTCTATAAAAATCCTCAATTTTGTTTCCATTTCTTTTAAAAATATGATTGACAAACACGCTTTCCTTAGTTGTGACTACTTTTATGGTGTTTTTAACCATAGGTTTAAAAAATATTCACAAATTTTGTGTTTAATTTTCATAAATAATTTTTTATAAAAAGTCTAACCAGCCTTTCTTTACATATTTTATAAGATATTCATATGATGCATTCATTTACAGAAAACTTTTAACTCGAAAACAACTTATTTGGATATAATTTTTTTTTTTTCATTTTCTTTGAAAAAATACAAAAAAAATTAATATAAAATAATTAAGAGCTACTATCGGCCTTTCAATGCTGAAACCATTGCTTAAAAAAGATGACTCAAAGATCTATAAAATAAAAAGTTTAAAGTTGGTGTGGCATTCCACCTTAAGTCAGTTCATAGAGGGAAAAAATAATTTCTAGATGACCATAGTTGTATTCGATATGGCATGTTATGTTAAAAATTGGATTTGAAAATGAGCATGTTAATGCACATAAATTTGGTGATGGAATGATATGCAGTATTATTTCAAATAGGAATATGGCATAATGGAAAACTAACTGATTTCACTTGAAATCAGACGGATACAAGAAATAGTGTGTATTTTACAGTATTAATTTGCTTTTTTGTGCATTCTTGAACTTGACTGATGTAATTTCTTGGTATTTGATAGTAGATTTTCAGCATACAAAAATTATGCAGAATTTCCTGAAAGTGACAGAGTTAGGGTGATATTCAAACTTATTATATTGAGTTCCAAGTGGATAACAGTTACACATTCCTCGTTAATTAGCTCTTCTGAGCCAAAGGCTCAAAGAGCTAATGCTATGGCCATTTGTGCGGTGTGCGTAAACTTTTTAGAATATGGGCCATAACTCAAGAACCCCTTGGCCAATCAGTACCAAATTTGTCACAGGGTATCCTTGGCCCAAGGGCTACCATTTATACTAAAATAAGGGTTAGGACCCTTAAACAAGGGGAGATAATCAGGAAAACAAAACCAAAAGTACTGGTTGCTAAAAAACCTTCTTCTCCATAACCACCAGGCAGATTTTCACCAAACTTACATACAAGGATCAGGATATGTCGAAGATTAAAACTTGCACGGGGAATTACCCTGGGGCAAAGGGCATGGTCTCATGGTCACTTTAAAGTTGACCTAAATTTACAATTAATAAAAACATGTATATTTTGCTTACTATAAGGACTAGGATCATCAAATCGTGTAAGTTGATGCATCATACAACTTCACATCATGTTAACTCAAAAGTAGGTCACGGTGACCTACTTTTTAAATTTTGCGGGGATTTGTTTTCAAATTGATTTGAAGGCATATTTTGGACACTTTAAGGCCTATGATCATCAAACTTTGTCAGTTCATCTTGGGTCTTCGAACAATGTCAACTTAAAAGTAGGTCACCATGACCTACTTTTTGAACTTTATGACTTATCCTTTTAAAAACCTTAAATCCCATTATTTCAGACACTGGGAGGTTTAGAATCATCAAATCTTGTACTTTGATGCATCTTGGGACCTTAAAACATATTTATGAAAAAAGTAGGTCACTGTGACCTACTTTTTGAATTTTGCCGACATTTGTTTTCAAATTGTTTAAAACGCATAGTATGATTACCTTCAGACTTACGATCATCAAACTTGGTCAGTAGATGCATCTTGGGTCTTTGAAAAATTAGACCAAAATGTAGGTCACAATGACCTACTTTCTACATTTTATGGCTATATTTAAGTATCTTAGGGATTTATTGGCTTAGAATCATCAAACTTTGTGAGTGGATGCATATTTGGTTTTCGGAGAGTGACGACCAAAAAGTAGGTCATGGTGACCTACTTTTGACATTTTATGGCTTTATTTAAGTATCTTAGGTATTTATTGGCTTAGAATCATCAAACTTAGTGAGTTGATGCATCTTGGGTTTTCAGAGAATGATGACCAAAAAGTAGGTCATGGTGACCTACTTTTGACATTTTATGGCTTTATTTAAGTAAGTACTTTTGGCTTGTCATCAAACTTTGTGAGTAGATGCATCTTGGGTTTTCGGAGAGTGAAGATTAAAAAGTGGGTCATGGTGACCTACTTTTGACATTTTGTGGCTATAATTAAGTATTTCTTGTACTTATTGACCTAAAATCATCAAACTTTGTCAGTTAATGCATCTTGGGTTTTCGGAGATTGTCGACCAAAAAGTAGGTCACAGTGACCTACTTTTGACATTTTAAGGCTATATTTAAGGAACTCAGGCACTTATTGGCTCGGAATCATCAAACTTTGTCAGTTGAGGCATCTTGGGTTTTCGGAGAATGTCGACCAAAAAGTAGGTCACGGTGACCTACTTTTGAATATCTCAGGTATGTATTAGCTTAGAATCATCAAACTTTGTCAGTTTAGGCATCTTGGGTTTTCGGAGAACGTCGACCAAAAAGTAGTTCACTGTGACCTACTTTTGACATTTTATGGCTATATTTGATTATATCTGGTACTTATTGGCTTGGAATCATCAAACTTTGTCAGTTGAGGCATCTTACAGTTTCATTGAATGTCCAACAAGAAGTAGGTCACAGTGACCTACTTTTGAATATCTCAGGTACTTATTGGCTTGGAATCGTCAAACTTTGACAGTTTAGGCATCTTGGGTTTTTGGATAACGTCGACCAAAATGTAGGTCACCGTGACCTACTTTTGACATTTGATGACTATGTTACTAATTGGCTTAGAATCATCAAACTTTGTCAGATGATGCATCTTGGGTTTTCAGAGAATGTTGACCAAAAAGTAGGTCATGATGACCTACTTTTGAATATCTCCGGTACTTATTTAATTAGAATCATCAGTCTTTGTCAATTTATGTATCATGAGTCCTCAGAAAATTTCAATCAAAAGGTAGGTCACTGTGACCTACTTATGGTATTTTATAATTCTTTTATAATATCTTCAGTCTTAACTGGCTAAATATTATCAAACTTTGTAAGTTGATGCATTTTGGGTCTTATGATACTAATAGAGTTGGAGGCTTCTAATAGAAGTGATAGATTGTACAATTTATCAGAAGAGCGATTCAAGGCCCTTGGGCCTCTTGTTAAAAAATCTTCTTCTCAAGAACCACTGAGCCAGGAAAGATGAAACTTATGTGGAATCATCCTCAGGTAGTGTAGATCTAAGTTTGTTCAAATCAGGACCCCGGGGGTAGGATGGGGCCAAAATGGCTGATCAAAGTTTTACATAGGAATATATAGAAAAAAATCTTTTAAAATCTTCTTCTCAAGAACCACTCGGCCAGGAAAGAAGAAACTAATGTGGAATCATCCTCAGGTAGTGTAGATTAAAGATTGTTCAAATTATGACCCCCAGGGTAGGGTGGGGCCAGAATGGTCGATCAAAGTTTTTCATAAGAATATATAGGGAAATCTTTTAAAATCTCCTTTTCAAGTACTTCAAAGCCATGATTAGTGATATTAAATTTTATATGAAATCATCCTCAGGTAGTGTAGATTCTAGTTTCTTCAAATCATGACCCCCTGGGGGGTATAATTTAACCTACCCCCCTCCAACCTCAGTAAACTTTCATTTCTGATCTGATATTTGCTTTTTCCTAGCCGGTGTGCTCAGGTGAGCGCTGTGGCCCCTGGGCCTCTTGTTCTTTAATGTATTCCCTCATAAAATTGTGAACCAATATTACTGTTAACGTACTTTATTTGGCGGTGTATTCTATTTAACGATTTTGGCTGAAAGCAGAATCCGTGAAATCAAATACACCGCGAAATGTCGTCACATATCATTTGTTATATCTACCACATTCAGATGGCGCTAAATCGAATTTATGCTAACTTGTTGAAAAATTTATTTCCGCCAAATATTGTACAAGCCAAATATCGTATAATAAATTTAAAGTATGTCCCTGGAATTGGACTTTGAGTATTGTTTCATTGTCCTCATACTAAATTTTATGAAAAGTGTCGATGCATTGAAGATTATTACTTCTGAGACTGTGGTCTTAAGCCTATAGGGCCTCGGTAAAATTTCTTTATTTATCTACACATTTTGTCACGAGAAAACAGTAATTCAGGCAAGCATCATGGTCCATACTCCATAGACCACCTGAAGGTGCCCTGCTATTTTGGTCAAAGTTGTTGTTTTTGTTTTTCTGGAGTAACCTTTATATCGAATCTTTTGATATGACCTTCAAAATGTAATTTGGTGGGAATTTTTTTTTCTAATTAAAAGTGAAATTAATTTCAAATATTTGTAATATGATAAAGTGACAGCTAATTATTATGCACCTTGAGAACTATAAATAGCAATTCATGACAAATGAGTCCGTTTTGTCATGTCTCACCTGATAACAGGTGAGAACTCCAATACACAGACATAGCCCCCAGTGATCAAAGAAGTGTTCAGCTTAGTGATCAATTACTGAAACAGGATATAGCAGATAATCATGAAATTATCCAGGTTCCTACAGTTAGAAGGTTTGTTTGGGTGGTGGATAAAAGCTTGTGAAGTGTTCCATAGGAAGACATTCCCGTAATAATAAAAAAAAATATCTACATAAAAGATGGCAGCTATTATAACAAAAAAATGGCATATGTTAAATGAATACTGGTTAATGAAAAGGTATATTTTGTGACATTATATTGGTTTTATCTTTTGTTTAGAAGGTATTGTCTACTACATTTACATTTATTTTCACATGATACATAAAAATTATATACAAAAGGAGCAAAGGAGTAGCTAGAGTTATAATATGATTTTCTGTTAGTGACACGACCTGTTGATGTCTGTAGTCCTACACGTACTTGGATCGCTGAAGTGTGACGTGTGTAGGAGTGCAGTTATACCTAGTTCACCAGAATTCGTGACTTAAGTTCAGACTCCTGGGTGGCAGAAATAATTAAAGAAGGTCACAAGGCAGTTTATGGAAAACAATGTCATTCTGGGCCATTTTGATAACAAAGTTTTCACTGAATATTTTACTAAATCAAGTAACAAGAGGCAGTCATCTAATAGCTGTATTATATTTGGTTTGTACAGATATAAAATTAATGAAAACACTGACATTTAACAAATCAGCATGCCTGAGACATTGATAATGTTTCATGAAAAAGAGTTAGAAGCAAATTTCACCAAGAAGTTAGAAAGCAAAATGTTTTTTTTATAATTTGCGTTAGTATACTTCATCAGTTGTGCATACTCTCAGGATGTGTTGAATGTTCACCATTAAAGTTGTGAACGCTGCAAATTAGTAGACTGAAATTGAAAACCAATAATTTGGAGTGGAGCTGAAGTGATACACCAATAAGTGAAGACCTACCTATGCTGGTGACATATATCTGTATGACAGCTGTCTACCTGTATCACTGATCAGTCTCCTCAGCAGGCGTAACAGGTGTGTCGTCTGCTTCCACACCGAGATGTAAAAACTGAAGGAGACCGCCACTGTCTGCACTCTGGAAAAAATTGCACAAATATTCTTATCTCAGGATTTTTTTTTCTTAGTTTTTATTTCCGAAAAATATTTACATCTGTGATTTAGGCTCCACTTGGAATATTTGAGAGGAAGAAAAATTTATCAGTAAGGTTTGTTGGTGATAAAGATTTATTTCCATTGGCACTTGAAATTTGACTGGCAAGTTTGAAGACAAAAATGGATTACTCTAATTATCGATATCAAGGACCTTCAAAGCACCTTTATGACTTTACCCAGGGGCAGCGTCCACAGTCTAATACATTTTCAGGAATAGCGCCTATTCCTGTTGTCTATACGGAAATGGCAATCTATGGTAAGATTTAACAAAGAAAAACATGTATATTGGAAGGGGGAAAAGACAAGATTTTAGGTCAGATTTTAAAATTTTATTGTCCCCTTGCAACAGAGTTGGAAGGGATATAGTGACATGCTTGTGTGTGGGGGGCTGGGGGTTGGGGTTGGGTGTTAGTTTGTCTTTTTGTGTGTAAGAGGAGTTTGTTCTTAATGTGTGGAAAAGAATTGTCATAATTTGCATTGAGATCAATGTCAAATGCTGCTTTAATTTACAGTCTCAGATACAGTATATGCTCTTTTGTAAGGGGATGCACAGCATTGCAGTGTCCTTGATTTGGGCAGCTATCATGTGGTTATATTTTAACTTATTTTTTGGTAATTTTTAGCATGCCATAAAATTGAAAAAAAAAGCAGTTTTATAATGCAAAAATTGCTATATCTTCTCAAACAAATACTGGTATTACTTCCATATACCCTTTGACAAACACAAACTGTTGATTGTAATAGCTCAGTGATGAAGTATACCGAAGGAGTTTATGTTGAGATAGCCATCTTCCATCTGTGTGACTTTCGACTTTTTTTTTTTCAAAAAAATGTTCATTCTCACCCAACCCCACCCCATTTCCATTCTTGAAGTTGTATAAAAATTGTTACTTGAAATTAGGTCTGAGTATTGGCCGAGAATTGGTATTGTGATACATTGCAATATTTTTAACTGTATTGCAATTATTCAGTAATAGTCAAAATGATCTTTCTTACCTTATTATTCTTCATTTATAAATAGAGTGTATAAAACTATTATAAATATGTTGTAACAACTAAGTTCTTGTTGATTTCACTACAGTTTTGCAATGAAAGCAACTTTACTGTTTAAATTGGCACATTTGATAGTGGTAGGATTTCATTTGTCATACCGGCATACGCCGAATGCGCGGCTTGACCTTTGGTAACCTGGCATGTTACTCCATTTGACCTGGGAAGGTTCGCCTGCGTACGCCGATCTCGCCGGTCTGAAATGACCTCCTAGGAAATTGCCGGTCTTAGAAATATGGTGGGAAGAGAAAACAAATGTGAAAATGCAGATACTTTTTACCAAATCGACATGTTCTTTATTTGTTTGCATATTTTGAGCAAATCTTTATTCATATATTTGAAATATGTTTTTATTTTCTCATAAAAAAATAAAATTTTTCATGAGGTCCATGTTTTCTTTTAAAATTGAATTTTGAATTATTCTACTAAGACATAATGTAAAAAGTGAAAAACTTAATTAATTGATTATCATTTAACGTAATTATTCAATTTTTTATGTTTTCACCAGTTTACTTCATTTGCTTGTCAGCTGTTTTACGCCAGTCATATGACCGGGGCAATTTGGCGTACGCCGATCAGTGACAAATGAAATTGGCCCAATGCTGGTGACAATTGATAATGCTTCTGACATCTGAAGTTCAAAATTTTCCCTTAAAATTCATCAAGCCTATTAGTAAGAATTTTCCAGTATATCTGTATTGAAAAATATATTGCAATACGATATATTTTCTCCACGAATAGCAATATGCTGAAATATCAATATTATTGAAATAGAGTTATATTTCATTGTTAATAATATTCATTTCAAATGCTACTCCTACAGAACTATATACCCTTACTCCTACAGAACTACCCTGACTTTGTTATATAATTACATAGACTACATCAAGATTCTTAATTTTATTTAGCAGTTTTAAATTATAATGGATAGTGTTGTCATGGTTACTGAAGATAGAATCATATATTTTATTTTTGTGAAAAACAATTTCTCGCTCAGTTTTGATATGATTTCACTAAAAGTATGATTGAGAGAAGATTTGATACAAGGGTCGTCAAAACTTTGAAGATCAATACAATCTTACATAAAGTTTTTGATTAAATACTGTAGATCACTAAATTTTCGCGACACCTTTTTTTCGCGAGATAGTCATTGACTCTTGATTAGCGAGACAAAATTTTCACGAACTGTGGTTATTGCTCTATATAATCTTAAGGAATGCTATTTTACGCGAGAATTAAGTTTTCGCGAGCACACTGTCTCGCGTAATTACGCCAAAATAAAGTTCTCGCGAATAAAAAGTGATTTACAGTAGATGAATGATTTTACGATCAAGATAAGTAACTAAAAAAAAATATATTTGAAATTCAATTTATTCCAAAAATAGTTTGAATAAACTTTAACAAGTCTAAATAAATAAGTATGACTGAATTTAAGTAAGATATTACTGTGACATTCTAACTCTGTTTAACATAAATGCTCATAAAGTCCAACCACAGCACAATAATCTTAGTTGAAAAAAAAAGAACAAATGACTTATTGGAAAAGTATGATATTTCTGCTTGTAAAAAAAAAAAGGTAATTAAGTAAAGTGCAAGTAGTTTTTCACATGATAAAAAGATAATCATGACACCTGTATGATTGCATGAAACTGATGTCTTCAGAGAAGCCTATCCTATAAAATAAAAATTGAATAGTCTACATATCAAGTGTCACTGAATTATAGGGTAAGCCTTTCTCAAGTGTGAAATCTTTGTCTGGTCGAGGTCAAGAAGCTGAAGAAGATTTTATAAAGCTTCAGAGGAAGGATTAGCTTCGGACAAAGCAAGAATTCAGTGTGGAGTAAAATTTCATAAATTAAACTTCTGTCAAAATATAGACTTTTTCATAGAAGGAAGCCATAAGACAAAATATCATGTCTCTCGTTTTTGAAGGCTCGTAGCAATGTTAGAGAGCTTCTAGGTACAGTTTGACATTCCCAAAAGATCTGATAAAAGCTCGTGCACAATGATGACATTTTATTGTAAAGATGTAGCATTGGGAGATACCTATGATACCATGTATGCTTGATTCTGTGGTTGTGATTCAAATAGGTAGTTAACTAAATAGGTAGTTAGATGTTAAACTTTTCACTTGTTGTGGGGAAGATGGATTTTTTTTTCCCCACTGTACTCTTTGCAAATTTTTGGTCTGTGTGTTAACAGTTTTATACATACTAGCTGTCACAACATCATGTATTCAAGTGGTCAAGAACTTTGCTCAGTGGATTCAGAAACATGCTCATGTCTTCTCTAGGTTTCATCCATCTTGTGACAGGGTGGACATGAATGTGAGAGAATTCATTAATAGTGAATAAAAAATTCTCTAAATTCCTTTTAAAAACAGCATCATTCATGACTTCACTTCTCATAAATTGCATGTTCTCAAGACCCACTGAAAGAAGCCTTGAGAGATGAGGCAGATGGGCCGAGATAAGCAGTATCTTTGTCAAGAAACTCTGTACAACTTCAAGATGATGAGTTAACTTTATGGAATGGTTTAAGTTCTGTTTATAAATATTGTGTCTGTATTTTTTCTAGGGACACCTGATAATTCCAAAGGAGGGAATAGAAAACGCAAGGGAGGATCTGGGAGGGAGTAAGTAACACGAGATAACCTTACGTTTTATCTGGGAACCCTTCATAGGCAGCCCAGACTAGATATAAAATTATCAAAGTTTGGGTCTATTTTATTGTACAAAGAATTTTTTGAATTATAAACATATTTGAATCATCCGCATCCAGTCTCGGTTATCTGTATACATGAGGCATTTTTTTTAGAATGAACATGATAAATAGTTAGACTTAATAAAAACGATTAAATGAATTGTTCAAGAAATTAAATATTTTCTTCTCAATATTTTCTACTCAAGTCATATACTTAATTGCCAATTCTTACCCACAAAAAGAAGTGATAATTAATCATGTAGTGGGTATATTTGACTGTATGATTTATGTAGGTCATGATTCTATTATTAGGTCAGATGAGGAGGATGGTCAAGGTGGGGGGTACAATCAGGAGCAGGCTGACAAGGAAAGGTTTGCCAGGTAAAAACAGCAATTATCCACTTAACACAATCTAATGTGGTCATTACGTGTACCACACGTCATGATGAACATTTTAACTCTCCTGTAAGACGTTCTAATGTCAAAATCTTATCTTCATCTTTTTTGCTCATAAGGTGTTTATTTTTACAATATATAGAAACAGGTTGAGTTTTTATGTGCTTGGATCAATAGATCGGGGACATCTATTGTTTTTGTCCTGTCTGTCTGTTTATCTGTTTGTCTGTTTGTCCATCTGTTCAGTGTTGTCAACATAAAGCTTCACCTTAACTTTTGAACCATGAGAGATAGAGACTTCATATTTGGTGTGCTTACTCCACTAATTAAGCTCTTCCAAATGACACCAAGGTCAATGACCTTATGACATTGACTGTGACCTATATGCTAAAAATATTTTTTTTGAACTTTGTTACCGCTGGGCACATAGTGTTTCACAAACACATCTTGTTTCTTTTTGGAACATTGGTATTCTTAAATTTTGTCATTGCATATTGCAGAGGGGTTTAAATTTTGAGTGTGATTCATTCTTAAGCTGTTTTATTAAAGCAGTAAAGAAAGATCTAAAAATTAATAAAACTGTGTGAATTCATCTGACCAAAAAAATCATAGGGATTCTAAATTAAGCATGGATTTTTATTTTTCATTTCAGTAACAACATTTCTATAATGGTCATAGGCAGGAAATAGAAATTATACATAAGTTTGATTTCCTTGACATTTTCTGTACAGGGATTCAGACACATTAACTCTTTATTAAGTGGATACTTATCTTCATTGGGTCATTACGGAGTTGTAACTCTGTTAATCGGAAATACTTATCACAGTTAGGCCTTTATAATGACAGAAAAGTAGCTTTCATTTTTTCGTAGTTACTGTATCACATATATTTAGTTAAAATATTGTATCAAAACTTATTGAATCTACTATAAGCAATAAGGATAATCAAAGTCCTAAAAGATTGGGTCAGTTAAAAATAATTAGAACATTGACTGACATTAATTAAGTCCAAATTAATCTGATATTTGATAGATACACATTTGAGTAGTTTGTTTGTATATATGCACCTGTAATGATTTTAAAAGGAGGAAAATTTTCAAAGTATATTAACAACAATAAAAATTGCTATTTACTTTGATGAGCTACATGAATTAGTTCAATAAAAGAGAACATATAAAGCACTAATTAATAAGTAAATGTGCAACATTTACTATCTGATGTATTAGCAGAGGTGAATAGCAAAACAATCTGGTTTGAAAACTTGAGTCATTACCTCAACAGAAAAAAAGATGGATATGGATTTCCCAAGATTTTCAATTTATTTCTTGTTAGCAATAATACATTAAAGTAATAAATGTGTAAATTAATGGCATATTCTCTCCAATTTTAATTACTTTGAATTTCATACTCTTTGGTACTAAAAGATTATTTTCAAATAAAAATCTACATTTTAAGTCAAACATCAATTTGTCTGGTATTTGAAGATTTTTCTAAATCAAATAAATAGAACAAAAACCTAGAAACAAAAATTAGTAGTAACAAATACTCTGTAAGAAAAATAAACAGATGCAGTACCAATACAGGTACTATTATATATTTATAATATGTATGGCCATGACAGCAGTATGTTGTCTGTTTTTGTAGAGAGAGCCATTGTGAGATAGAGAGAAGAAGGAGGAATAAGATGACCTCTTACATCAATGAACTCTGTGACATGGTTCCTACCTGTAGTACGCTGGCCAGAAAACCAGACAAGCTGACCATCCTTAGAATGGCCGTCTCTCACATGAAAACTTTAAGAGGTACAGGTAATATTAAGTCTGAGATATTGACAATGCAGGAAAAGATAACCTTATATTTCTAAAGGGAGTTTTTTATGAAAATTATAAAGGTTCAGACATTTTTACATTAAAGACAAAATACGTGTATACCGCATTACCAGTACATGTATTTTTTGGAAAAAAATTTACAATAATACTTGTACAGAAAGAAAACTGTTTAAGAACTAGAGCATAAGAGGGCCTAGCAGGATGGCTAAATCAATAATCCTGTAATTGTGACCTAGATTTAGAGCAAGTGAGAACCATTAGATATAAATGTGTCTTCCTCTTCTCTGTCTTTGCAATGATCAGGAATTGTCGTCAAGTAAAGAAACAGCTATTACACTGAAAAAAAAATATGTTTTGACATTTGATGTAAACCACTTTCCTTGTAGTCATGGTTTATGTGTTTCATAAACAAATATGTTCTACTCCATTTTCAAATTTGTCTTTGATCCAGTTATCATTACTTTATGTGTAAGTGTCACCAGAGAGTTATTTTTTGTGAAAATTATACTGCAGAGAAAATTAGACATGCTGCAGTTGACTCCCAAGTCTGTTTGGTCCCCCTTTAGTCATTTAGCTTCCACAATTATGGAATGGATCTGTAAAACAGTTAAAATGTTCTAGGGAGAATTGTTTACAAATGATTTTCCTATAATGCAGTATAGAATACAATCAATATCGAAATCTGTAGCATGCAAGTATCATTACTAGTTGTTAGACATCATGGTGAGCTATGCAACAAATTGAAAAGTTTGTAATTAATATAGCAATACAAACCCAATTTAAAAAAAAAACACTTTTTGATGCTACAGTGTAGAGGATTAAAAAAGCTGCATAGAATGGTTTTTATACATGTACCACTTGCCTTGTTAAAATGGTTGTAATTTTCAGTTGTTAAATATTGTTAATCCACTAACGTCCATCAATTGCCCCCCCCCCCCCCCCCCAACTTCGCCAATTTAATCAATGTAAATAATGTTTGGCAAGAGTGATGCTGATTGGTATATTATTTTCAGTAGCTGGAAACACCAGTGTTGATGGTTGTTATAAGCCATCCTTCCTGACTGACCAGGAGCTCAAACATCTTATACTAGAGGTAAATATTATCTATTTAATGACTGGTTACATGTTTTGTCTGATAAAAATTCAACTGTTAGCCAAAGGCCATTGGACTGAAGGCATTTAGTTGATCTGAGGGATCAACAAAATGCATTTTGCCCAATACCACAGTCTTAAAATCTTTTGCATTTTATTTTTTCTTTAAATCTATCTTGCCCTGGCTCCCAGGTTTTCGATAAGTGTTTAGTAAAATCTGATCCCTGCACCTACAATGTAATGTTAAAAATGTTGTAGGGTTCCAATATCTCATGAACAAATTGATTGTATTTTCAGGCAGCTGACGGGTTCCTGTTTGTTGTTCAGTGTGACACAGGCAGAATGATTTATGTCTCAGATTCCATCACACAGGTTCTAAACCAATCTCAGGTAAACCCATTTTATGCAGGCTGTGAATACCTTATGATGCATCTCAGTTCAACTAGGTGTCTTACGTACTTTATTCTGCATGATATTCCTCCAGGGCTGCTAAACTATACAGTAAATCATAACAGCTAAAATGATTGTAGTACAGCTACACGTAAATATTATGTACATTGACTTCAAGGTTTCTGGGACTTGTGGAATTAATGATGTCTGTATGTCATTGAAAAGATGTAAATATATATTTAGAGTGGTTTTTGACATCAATCTTTATCTTCCAAACAGGCTGACTGGTTTGGAAACTCAATGTATGAACTGGTTCATCCTGATGATGTGGAGAAGGTTAGAGAACAGCTGTCAACTTCTGAATCTCAGAACACTGGAAGAATTCTGGACTTAAAAAGTAAGTTACCACACAGTAGAAAAAGAAAAATCTAGGCTGAAAAAAGTAAGTTACAACAGAGCATTGGAAGAATTTGAGACTTGAAAATATAATTTATCACTGTGCATAGGCTTGAAATAATATGTTATCACCAAACATAAGAAGAATTGTAGAAATTACATTAATAAAAGCTAAAAGAATTCTAGATATTGATTTTTTTAATGTTTCAAATTTGACAAATCAAAATACATATTTAAAGATTTGCTATATTCTAGAAACTGACTTTTTCTCTTTCTAGCTGGAACAGTCAAGAAAGACAGTCACCAGAGTAAGTAGCAAAGTTTTAAAGAAGATGAGAAATTGCTTAGAAATGTCAACCAATATATTTCTTATCCAACCAGATTTTGAATACTTAGAGATTTAATCATTTGACTTTGTTGTGTGTAGCATCTATCAGATTGTGTATGGGATCCAGACGAGGCTTTATATGTCGTATGAAGATGGGTAACGTAGATGTTAGCAGCATGAACTCAAGTCACACCCACCGAGCACGGCAGCGAAATACTCTAGGGCCCTCGCCTGATGGCAACCACTATACCGTAGTCCATGTAACTGGCTATATCAAAAACTGGCCACCCTCAGGTAATTTAGGGTTGAAACATTGAAAAAATATAATGAAAGTTTGTTATTTTCTGGCTGCTTAAAAATGACTCAGAATTCTAAGTATCTGTATATTTATATTTTGTATATATTTATATTTGACCATAGGAGTGCAGATGGACCGAGACTCAGATGAGAACTCCAGCACACACTGTTGTCTGGTGGGCATCGGTCGACTCCAGGTAACTAGTACACCTAACTGCAGCGATCTCATGGGACCCAACGGCAGCACAGAGTTCATATCCAGGCATAATATTGATGGAAAATTCACATTTGTAGACCAAAGGTGATTAATATTATATAAATATTGCATGTAGTTGAGTGTAACATTGAAAATTTTCACCCCTCGAAAACCATTGTCAACCGAGGCGCAGCCTCGGTTGACAATGGTTTTCGAGGGGTGAAAATTTTCAATGTTACTCTCAACTACATGGAACATTTATTATATTATACTGAATGTTTTATACAAATACATATAACAGTGAACCGTGCGCGCATAAATTCTGTGCAGTCGCTATTTTTTTGAATATCACCCGTCGTCAAGCACAGTTTACTGTTGCTAAGCTGGAGGGCGTGGCTTCATTATTCAGCGGGGAGTAGTGTTTTTTAACAAATGTTTCTCAACCAGATTCAACTAATTTTACATGAAGTATAATATTTAGTATTACTAGGGTGTAAAGTTTTAAGATTCATAATAAATATACAAATATGAACTGTTTAGAAGGGAGACATCGCAAATTATCCAGTCTTAGTAGGGTTGTTAACTGAGATGCACCTGAGAATGACAACCCTACTCAGTCCAATAATTCATGGTGTTTCACTTCTAAACAATACATATTAGTTTTACAAGTATTTTCCTGAATAATCTTAACTTCATGAAATTTTATGGGTCAGTTTACAAGTTTGAAACCACCATTCGAATTTATTGTTTACAGATTTCACACATATATTAATTATTTTATTACATGAGTTAGTTTAATTGCAACATTTTTATTATACCCACTGCAAATGAATATTGGGGGGGTATATAGGAATCACCTTGTCCGTCTGTCTAGCTGTCTGTCAGGCTGTGCAAACGTGTCCGGTCCGTATCTTTCTTACGGAGGATAATTGGATTCTACTACTCCACACAAAGATTGTCCATGACCTAAGGATGAGTCATGACCTTGACCCAAGGTCATTTTAGGAAGTTCAAGGTCACTGGAAGAAACATAATTTGTGTCTGGTCCATATCGTTCTTATGGATATACTTGGTAGGTTCTCATTTCACACAAAGATTCCTCCTGACCTAGGGATGTGTCATGTTCTTGACCCAAGGTCATTTGGGGAAGTTCAAGGCTACTGGAAGAAAAATTTCATAATTTGTGTCCGGTCCATATCTTTCTCTCGGATAAATTTGGTAGGTTCTAATTTCACACAAAGATTGCTCCTGACCTAAGGGTGTGTCATGACCTTGGGTCAAGGTCATTTGGGGAAGTTCAAGGTCACTGGAAGAAAAATTTCATAATTTGTGTTCGGTCCATATCTTTTGTCCCCCGCTTTCGCGAAAGGGAGGGGACATTAAATCTCATTCGTCTGTCTGTCTGTCCGTCAGTCTGTCCGTCACAAAAAGTTTAACCTTGCCCATAACTTTTGATTTAGTGGAGCTATGACTTTCATATTTCACATGTGTATTCCTTGTGACAAGACCTTTCTTTGGGTACCACCAAATTTGACCTTTTGACCTTGACCTTGGAGTTTGACCCACTTTTACACAAAAATTCCAAACTTTTACTTTGGCCATAACTTTTGAATAGTAAGTACTAGGATTTCATATTTCACATATGTATTGTTTGAGGCAAAACCTTTCATTGGATAACAACAACCTTGACCTTTTGACCTTGACCTTGGAGATTTATGTACTTATGAAAAAACTTTAACCTTGACCATAACTTTTGAACGGTGAGGACTAGGGCTTTTGTACTTCACATATGTGATCCTTTTGAGAAGACTTTCATTGGATACCAATAACTTTTACCCTTTGACCTTGACCTTGGAGTTTTAACTACGTTTTAAAAATACTTTAACTTTGGTCACAACTTTTGAACGGTAGATACTAGGACTTTTATATTTCACATATGTATTGTTTGTGGCAAGTCCTTTCATTGGATAACAACAACCTTGACCTTTTGACCTTGACCTTGGAGATTTATGTACTTATGAAAAAACTTTAACCTTGACCATAACTTTTGAACGGTGAGGATGAAAGCTTTCGTACTTCACATATATAATTCTTGTGAAAAGACCTTTCATTGGATACCAATAACTTTTGCCCTTTGACCTTGACCTTGGAGTTTTAATTACATTTTAAAAACTTTAACCTTGGTTACAACTTTTAAACAGTAGATACTAGGACTTTTATATTTCACATATGTATTCCTTGTGGCAAAACATTTCATTGGACCACCAACAACGACCTTGGAGATTTATGTACTTATGAAAAAACTTTAACCTTGACCATAACTTTTGAACGGTGAGGACTAGGGCTTTTGTACTTCACATATGTGATCCTTTTGAGAAGACTTTCATTGGATTCTATTTTTTTTAATTAGGCTGCGCTTTTATTTCATTTATAAAAAAATATAATGAGCAATTACATTTGCACTAAAAATGTTTTAGCCTTCCTCTTTTCTCTTAGATCCATAAAATATTCATGATGTAGCACTTCTGAAAATCCAGCGGGGGGTATTTTGTCCCGTTTGGACAGTTCTAGTTTCATATAAAGGGAGACAATAGAGTTGTCACTCTGCATATTAGGGAGACATATGAATTTGAGATCTTGTGTCCATAGTTTATTATTAAAACCTGATTCCCATGTCTCATTGCCTATTAATGGCTGATGTGGAGAGAATTGATGTATTCTTTCTTAAGAAATCAGATTGTAAATCTATAATGTATTGTAGAGTGACACCAGTACTTGGCTATCAGCCAGCTGACCTGCTGGGAAAATCTGCCTTCGATTTTTATCACCCAGAGGACAAAGCTCATATGAAAGACACTTTTGATCAAGGTATGTGTAGTAAAAATATACTAGTAGGCAGAAAGCAGTTCTTCTGCAAGATGAATACAAATAATAATTCTGATATAACTAGTTTCTTATGCAAAGAGTGTAAAAATGTAAATTACCATCAGTATAGATTTTCTTCATAAAAGTCTCACTTTATATAAAAAAAAAATCATTTTTTTGAGTTGGCTCGCGTAGCGAGCTACTCCCTGTTAACACCGGCGTTTCAGAGCTGTAAAATTTTTCACGCATTCATCAAGGTGATCCATACACCAAATATGATAGTTCTAGCAAAAAATGCTCTTGTTTGAGTGATGGTATAAACTTAGGAGGTAAAAACTGCATAAAATATCAGACTGTTACATTATTTATGTCTTCATGCTTTTAAAGAAATTTTTGTTTAAATATCTGTAAGATGTACAATTACTGCGTATGAATATATGTTCAAGCATGTTAGGCGGATCTAATCTACTCATCTGAAGTTTATTTATAATTGACCTAGAATACCCCCTAACACAAACACCTGCTGCTCTCATTAATTGCAGCTAGTGTGCTTGAAAAATCTATTTTTAGAATCCAGATTTGCTGTGGGAATCTTTAAACTAATTACTCCATAACACTGACCACTGCAGCTAGTGTGCTTAAATAATACATTATGGAATCCAAGGTTTGCAGTGCTGCTTATCACAATAATACCCGGTATGTACGGAAGCCCATTAGTGCCAACCTGTACATACAAAGGAAAAGCAATATAGTAATACACTTTATTTTTTAATCGAACATGAAGACATATAATATTCAATCTCTTAAGATGCAAAATAAACTGAATATAAGGTATGGTGTCCAGACGTATGAAAAAGCTCAATTAACTCGAGCGAGTCAACTCGCAGGCCCTTCAGGCCTTTGATTCCATTTTGAGAAGGGGTGTTAGCGAAGGGTTAACAGTATTGTAATCTAAGAACCCAAATAGCATTTCGTTATGAATTAATTCATGTATTAAATCTTTCAGTGTTGAAGCTAAAGGGTCAGGTGATGTCGATCATGTACCGGTTCAGGGCCTCCAATCATGAGTGGGTATGGCTAAGGACCAGTAGCTTCAGCTTCCAGAACCCCTACACTGATGAAGTGGAGTACATTGTTTGCACAAACACATCTGCAAAGTAAGAAATGAACTAAATTGTACATATGAATTGAGGGAAGTTTAGAATTATTTATCTTAAATAGTTGACAAGACTTGAATGATATGTGAAATCAGTTTAAAGTATTACTTGTTCATTATAAATCTTTTATAAGTGTTGTGATTTTAAATTTAACTTTTAATTATTTAATACAAGTACATGTTAATGGGCATAAGAGTACCTGTATTTCAAAATGAACTCGGTACTGTTGCATGATATAAGTTCTTTTCTAGAGTGATCTTTTTCTTTATAGAAGTGTTCAGCAAGGAGCAGGTGCCTCTACTGGTCAAGGAATGCCAAATGAACAACCCCCAGATCCTAACCCGTCCATGGCCTCCTACAACACCCCTCCCCGGGGCCCCATGCCGACAGAGATGAACATCCAGCAGTCAGCTAACAAGCACGATTTCCGGGAGCCCTTCCAGGACTACAGCTCTGTCCTCACTGGTGAGTCCAGAACTAGCGTGCTAGGGTGTATTTATGATGCAGAGCTTCTGTGTGAATTGACTTTGTCTGTCTGTCCTTTTTTCTGAGTTCTCTAAAATTTGTAAAATATTCTTTAAAAATAAAACAAAACACATATTCCTTTAAATATCACTGGTAATGGTGATTCTCCAATAAAACCTTGAACTTTTCCAAGGCCAAGAAAACAGGGAAAGAAAACTGAATCCTGAACTTATTTACTGAATATAAATCTGACCATCTAAAAACATATACAGTAAATAGCCAGAGACTGGTTTATCATTGGTGATTCAAGAACAAAAATGACAACTGCATGCTAATTGAGCAACTTCATGCAACCAGCTTTGCTTTTAATGTGTTTGATCATGATAATCACCCAAGACAGTTAAAATCTACAATTAAACAGTAATGCTTGTGTATTGACGGCATAAATTTAATATTAAAAAAAAAACAGTAAGGTGTAAAATACTCTTTAACATCTCTGACATGACATTGAAGAAAGACATTTTTTGTTATTATAGGGGGCAGACAGATTGGCAGACCAGAGATGTATAATTACAACTCACCTTCTCAAATCAAGTACCCCGGACAGACCGCGGGCACCAGTATGCCATTATCTCAGGCATCGGGTGTTACCGGGGTCAGGAGAAGTCCTAATGCAGGGGGCTGGGCAGGACCGGCGGGATTTCCTCAAAATCAGGTAAATTACATGTTTTATTGGAATAAATATATACAATGGGCCTCTTTATTAATTTTAATTAATTCAAGGAATTATACAGCTATGGGAAAAAATAAAAGAAAAGAAAAACTTCACACAGAAGTATTTATTGGAAACTCACTCAAACTGAAAGCTATGTATGGTAGGTTATTTTATAATCTGATTATTATGAAATTAGTTTTTAATTGCTATTAAATAGAAGATATTGTAGAAATATAAAGCAGTTTTTATGCCAAATAGTGTTTGAAACTCATGGTATAATTTGGTGGACATGCAGGACTGAATGCATGTACAGGTGACTCTCGATCTCTCGAAGTTCAAGGGACCGCAAGAAAAGTTCGAGAGATCGAGGGGTTCGAGAGATAGAAAGTAAAAAAAAATCCGGAATTTTCAGTTCCGATCACCGAAGTTCTACTTTTATAGATACCGGAAGTATAAGTAAAGAAAGTCATTGCACGTTTTCAATCGTATTTGACAGGTAATTTACGTGATATCAACAACAATGATTGTATTTCGAATAAATAAAACGAATTTTTTAAGTTTCAGTATTTATTTGTTCTTATATCATGATTACATGAAACCCGAATAGCAACTGTCGGTTTGGCTATTCCGTGGCTTGATCGGGTCCTTCACCAGTGTTCACCAGATTTTTCTTAATCGGTATTCAGTCCTTGAGAAAGGAATTTTCTTGTGCGATATTTGCCATGCTGGAATTATTTAGACTCTATTTAATCATAATATAGATTATTGAAATGAATATGAGATAATCTCATTTAATTGTTTGGATAGCATTAAACATAAGACACAACTTGGTACAAGTTATCTAGTTCATGGGAAAGTCAGCATCAGGATGAGTTAACTATTATAGCAACTTCCTCTTCCTCTTCAACATCTCAGCCATTTGGTCATTAGTAAAAGTTACAAACAAAAATCCAGTCCAATCCTAACCATCATGCCACCAAAAAGGAAGAGGGATATCAGAGGGGAGATGGTGTCGCCATCCAGGGGCAGAGGACACAAAAAGCCTCGCCATGCTCCCAGGCAGCAAAGGTCTGGAGCCAGGAATGATCATCCCCCCCACCATGCCGAACCAGAGACTGCAGGGAGTGATGCTTCACCCGACAGTGACTTGGGGGAATTCGCACCACCAATCATTGATGCAGATTCAAGCACGTCTGTAGGAGGTGCGGAGGAAAGCACCCGGCCACAACCTGTTCCAACAAGACAGCTGTATAAACTGGGCAAGACCCCAATTAAACTAGATAAAATTTTTTTACATACACAAAATTATTCTGATCATCAATTTTTAAGGGAAGGTTTTCAACATGGTTTTAAATTGCAGTATTTTGGCCCTAGATCACCCAGGTTTTCTAAGAATCTTACAAGTTTAGACAAACAATATCCAGTTGCAGAGCAAAAGATTTACAAAGAAGTCTCATTGGGGAGGGTTGCGGGTCCTTTCATAGAACCACCTTTTCCAACATTACAAGTTTCTCCTTTAGGTCTTGTACCTAAAAAAGACGGTGACTACCGCCTCATTCACCATTTATCATATCCAGAATCTGCTTCAATAAATGATTTCATTGACCCAGAACAGAGCTCAGTAACCTATTCAACCATAGATGATGCTGCCGCCATTATTGCAAAATTAGGTCGGGGGGCATTTCTGGCAAAGTCGGACATTAAATCAGCCTTTAGGTTGCTACCAGTGAACAGCACTGATTTCGACTTGTTAGGTTTTCACTTCAATGATGGTTTTTATTACGACAAGATGCTACCTTTCGGTTGCAAAATAAGTTGTGCAATTTGGGACAGATTTGCTTGCTTTCTGCATTGGCTTATACAGGATTGCTCAAAAAATGCCTCAATCCTGCATTATCTAGATGACTTTCTTTTCTGTGGCAAAGAACTTCCCATTTGCAAAAATACGTTGGACACTTTTCTTTATCTGTGCAACGATCTGGGGGTCCCTATTGCAAAAGACAAAACAGTATATCCAACGCAGGTTCTTACGTTCTTGGGCATTGAATTTAATACGACGGAAATGATCATGAGGTTACCGTTGGTAAAAATCGATGAAATCAAACAAAAGATTCTCGACATTATGGCACTTAAGAAGGTTACTCTTAAGCAACTTCAGTCTTTATTGGGTTTGTTAAATTTTGCATGTAGAGTTATAGCTCCAGGTAGGGCTTTCTGTCGACGTTTGATTGATGCAACAATTGGCCTAAACAAACCTCATCACCATACCCGTGTAACGTTAGAAATGAAAGCAGACCTCAAAGTCTGGCTTGACTTCCTCCAATCCTTTAATGGCATTTCAGTCATTACAGAAGGTATATGGGTGAATAATGAGACTCTACAACTCTACACTGATAGCGCAGGGGGAGATAAGGGGGGTTTTGGTATATATTTTGCAGGCAAGTGGACATATGCTCAATGGCCCATTTCCTGGTTTGTACAAGGCATAACCCGTGACATGACCTTATTAGAGCTTTTCCCGGTCCACATAGCTATTGAATTGTGGAAACATCAATTTTCCAACAATAGAATTTTGTTTTACATTGACAATATGGCGGTGGTACATGTCATAAACTCGACAACATCAAAGTCACAAAGGGTCATGAAAATTGTAAGAAAACTAGTTCTCACTTGTCTCAAACACAATATTTTGATTAAAGCAAAACACATACCTTCAAAATCAAATTTTATTGCGGATTCTATCTCTCGTTCACAGTGGGGCAAATTCCGACGGCTAGCACCGGCAGCAGATCCATGGCCAACACCGCTTCCCAAGAATATGTGGGAAATTTAACAAGGGAGGCAAACAGACTTATACAGGGTTCACTATCAGCAAACACATACAAAGCTTACCAGGGGGCTCTCACCAACTTCAAAAAATTCCTGAATAATTGTGGGACCACATTGTATTTCCCCATTCCTGTTGATCATTTGCTTAATTTCATTGCCCACCTTTCTATTTCAGGTACAGCTTATAGAACAGCTGCACTGTACATTAGCGCATTATCATATATCCATAAATTAAGAGGCATACAAGATAACACACAATCATTCATTGTCAAAAAAGCCTTGCAGGGTCTCCACAAAAAGAGAGGTATCACTTTAGATTCTCGAATCCCATTAACTGTATCTATCTTGGAGCATGTAGTATCAGCATTGCCGTCAGTGTGTAGATCATCCTACGAGGCAGTGTTATTTTCCACACTTTTTTCAATTGCATATCACGGCTTGCTTAGAGTAAGTGAAGTTTTGAATATCCATAGGGCACACATCACGTTTACTAGAAGCAAGGTCAGCATCTTAATTCCCAGGTCCAAAACTGACCAAATGGGAAATACAACAACATTGCATATTTCCAAACAGTTAAATTCGGATATTTGCCCAGTACAGTGGGCACTCAGGTTTTTGCAGCTGCGTCCTAATGATGGTTCCCTTTTATGCTTTATTCATGTCGACAATAAGGGTGTAACAAGATACCAATTCAACTATGTGCTTCAAAAAGCACTTCAATTCAGGAACATTCAAGGACACTTTAGACCACATAGTTTTAGAATAGGCAGGGCTACAGATCTTGCAAAACAGGGGTTTCCAGATTCAGAAATAAAATCTTTGGGCCGGTGGGAGTCAAAAGCTTTCAGAAACTACATAAGATTATAACATGTTAGCATTGTTAAATGGAATACAGGCTAATTTTGCCAAAGTATTCCAGGTTTCAAGACGATTTGGATAGTGGGATCTTCAATACCTTATTGGGCTGGTGAGGAGGCAGGGAGGAGACCGGGTGGAAAGAATCTTAATCTTGGGATGGACATCACTTGGAAGGGAATTAAAGGGCTGAAATGGGAAGATCTTGACAAAGTGTTAACAGATGAACTCAAACACCAACCACACCCAGATGTACTAGTCATTCACGCAGGGTCAAATGATCTAACTACGGCTGGCAATACTGCACTTAGATTTTCACATGAAATTCAATGTAGTTTGTATCGTTATAATGTATTGCTTCCTAAGACTTTGCTCATTTGGTCAACAATGCTTCCCCGTCTTTATTGGCATGGTGCACCTCTTGGCAAGGGTGGGGCTAAGATTGATTTAAAACGGCGTAAGGTGAATAAGGCCATTAGAAAATTCATTACATCCGAAGTTAATGGGGCTTGCATTTTTCATGACAAAAATATCAACGTTCATCAAAGCAGTTTATTTAGATATGATGGAACTCATTTATCGGAAAGGGGGAATAAGGCTTATTTAAATAATATCCAGGGTGGTTTGGAATTCATTTTAGGGGGAAAGGGCAAAATTTTCCCTCCTCAGTAATGCCCTTTGTTTATCTAGTCAGATTTCAGTTGCGATGACGCGATGACCTGTAATTTCCTAGTTTAGGATTGCTATATATATAAATATTAAGTTTGGTGCAAATTGTTGTGGGGAACATCATATCGATGTTAGTGGCGGGGTCAAGGGAGACATCAGCCTTGTACACGCTTAACCTGTTTGTCTCTGCCCATCTGCATCAAAGCATGAGGGGAATATCATGGCTGTGTTTTAACATGGAAGTTAAATGCCATTGAGGAAATGTGTAGAATAAATGTAAATTGCTTGGGATCTGCAGCATTTCAGTGCTCAGACCCCCTCTACCTATATAAAAGTAGGAGAGGCTACAGGCTGGTTGGTGTTAAAATTCTAAACCAGGTAGCAAGCCAGAGGCAGGGTGTAAAAGCTGTGCAGCTTGTGTGCCTAGCCATCATGCGTGTGTCAGGCATGGGGTTCCATGGCACTCGCATCTAAGCGAGGCCACTAGTTTGCCCGTTTGTTTATGGTATCCTAGTTGTCTCCCTTGACTCCTACAAAATTTGCGGCCATTTTCATCCAACATTGTGTGTGTTGTATTATTATGATCTTTTTTCTCAATAAATTAGTAAAGTTACAATTGGTGTTTTCAATTCTCAGAGCTGTCTGGAAGACAGTCTCAGTATAATGGTATTGAAAAGGCAGAAAAAGCAAAAAATATCATGGGCTGCAATATTCAATTAATATAGATTATTGAAATGAATATGAGATAATCTCATTTAATTGTTTGGATAGCATTAAACATAAGACACAACTTGGTACAAGTTATCTAGTTCATGGGAAAGTCAGCATCAGGATGAGTTAACTATTATAGCAACTTCCTCTTCCTCTTCAACATCTCAGCCATTTGGTCATTAGTAAAAGTTACCCACCCACCACTCCCAATTTAAAAAAAAAAATGTATATATATATATATATTATTATCATGTAACTGTTTTTTCTTTGATCACTTAAATCTGTGCCAAGTATTTTATATTTTTAGGTAGATTTCATGCTGTGGACTCAATCAAGCTAAGCTTGTTCTTTCAATACTTAGGACTTCTCAAGTGATTATTGTGGCAGATTCACAACCAATGCCTATTAATTCAGGAAGAAGCTGGGATTTTTATTAAAAAAAAAAAAAAAAAAAAAAAGTGGACTTTACATTAAGCATATCAATATAGTTCTTTTTTCTCTTAATATAAAAATAATAATAATAAATTCAATGTCGCATTCATTAAGGGGGAGGAGTCAGGGAAACATTAAGGTAAACAAGAGTACATGCTTAACCTGTTTGTCTCTGCCCATCTGCATCAAAGCATGAGGGGAATATCATGGCTGTGTTTTAACATGGAAGTTAAATGCCATTGAGGAAATGTGTAGAATAAATGTAAATTGCTTGGGATCTGCAGCATTTCAGTGCTCAGACCCCCTCTACCTATATAAAAGTAGGAGAGGCTACAGGCTGGTTGGTGTTAAAATTCTAAACCAGGTAGCAAGCCAGAGGCAGGGTGTAAAAGCTGTGCAGCTTGTGTGCCTAGCCATCATGCGTGTGTCAGGCATGGGGTTCCATGGCACTCGCATCTAAGCGAGGCCACTAGTTTGCCCGTTTGTTTATGGTATCCTAGTTGTCTCCCTTGACTCCTACAAAATTTGCGGCCATTTTCATCCAACATTGTGTGTGTTGTATTATTATGATCTTGTTTCTCAATAAATTAGTAAAGTTACAATTGGTGTTTTCAATTCTCAGAGCTGTCTGGAAGACAGTCTCAGTATAATGGTATTGAAAAGGCAGAAAAAGCAAAAAATATCATGGGCTGCAATATTCAATTAATAAAAGTTTATTGTCTATCGGAACTTGCTGAAACGAACATCTATAAATTAAATTTCTAAAAATTATCGTCTCAGTTTCAATTCGAAATAAGTTGTGAATTTGTTTGTAATCTACTATGTAATTAATAACCAATTAATTATATCAAAACATGGACGACCCACAGTTGTAGTGTCATCTATGTAAACACCCAATTAACACCTCCATGCCAGCCCAAGGCGTTCATTGTTTCCATGCAGGTAAGTCCAGACTGCATCAATTTTACGCTTGATTGGCGGATATAAATGCGTAATCAAAACTTTGAGAGATAGAGAGTAAAATTCAATGAAATATGTGCAACGGGACCAAGATTTTGGTTCGAGAGATAGAGAACTTCGAGAGATAGAAGTTCGAGAGATCAGGAGTAAATTTGCTTAATTATATAGAGGAAAAAAACGGGACCGGAGGTTCACTTCGAGAGATTGGAGTTCGAGCCATCGAGAGTCACCTGCACTATCAAAGTTCCTCAGCCTTGCCAATTGCCAAGATGGACTTAACCAAAAATATTAATTTGCTTTTCTAAAAATAAAAAATATTATTACAAGTGTAAAACCATACAATTTGTTTTGTTGTTTGTCTTTGGCTGGCTTCTATTTAAGTAATAAAAAGTGGAAATTGTCCAGATACAAGCAGATTTGTTCGCCAGCTGTGAAATTAATGCAACTTGGGTAGTCAATTAAGTGCACAGTTTTTTTAACCTGTGCCAAATAAAATTTTCAAAGTAGCTCTGCTTTTTAGAATGCCACTTTGAATACTCAGTAACTTGTTAATTTTATGTTGTTTATGATTGAGGCTAACTCTTGTGTATATTTCAGGGAGGGACTGATTTCAGTAGTAACCCGACCCCTGGTTTCTCACAGATCAGTCCTAACAGCTCTTCTCCTGGTAAGTGGACTTCAAGCTATGTTTTAAAACCAAGATCCTTACTTGCTTTAACTTGTATGTACATTTTGTCATTGGTTAATGTAATCTTGAAAAAAAAAAACTTTGCCTCAACATCAGTATGACCTTGTTTGTTATTACCATCCCTCTTTCCTTCTAGCCCCCATCTATCTGTCTATCACATCGTTGAATTTCATTTTTTAGAAAACTGCTCACTGACAAGATATTTTTTGTCAAGCTTTGTTTAAAATAATGTTCATATATAGAACAGGTTTTCCATGCTTGAAAGCCTGGCATAGCAATGTTTCAACACTGAAATAAGGCAATAAATCAGTCTCATTTCCTTCAGTGCTATACACTAAAGTAAAAGAAAATGTCTTGAGAAAATAAATGTATTATAAAAGGACTCAAAGTAATAAAGTATATGATCTGTTTTCAGCTGGGCCTCCTACCTATACTCAGCTTGGATCACAGAATATTCCCAGTTCACAACCAAATAACTTTTCTCATTCCTCTCCCCCCACTTCTACTGGTCAGGGAATGTGGCCTCCCCCCTGGCAAGGAGGGGCAGCAGAGGCCCCCCAGAACCCCCCGGGTCCGCAGGCTCCCCCTCCTAACGGTCAGCAGAATGAGGAGTTCAGTGATGTTTTCCGTATGTTGGACCCTCCTGGACAGGAATTTAATGATCTCTCAGGGATGTTTAACACGTTCCAGGACTAGTGTTTTTAGGTCACCTGAGTAAACTCAGGTGACCTATTGCTATCCGTTTTCGTCCGTCGTCGTGCGTCGTCCGTCGTCCGTCGTGCGCCGTGCGTTAACATTTGAACATTTTCAGCTTCTTCTCTGCAACCACTGAACCAATTTCAACCAAATTTGGCACAAAGCATCTATGGGTGAAGGGGAACAAAAATTGTGAATTTCATGATCCCTGCCCCCCTGGTGCCTGAGGGGTGGGGCCAAAACCACTAAAATTAATGCAATCTTTAAAAATCTTCTTTCTCACTCCTGGACTTCAAGCAGTCAAACTGTTTGCATGATTGTAATCAGCAATGAGTCCTCTACCAAAATTGTGAAATTCATGGCCCTGGGGTCAGGGGTTCAAGTGCTAGGGCAGGGCTCAATAAGTAGGTAGTGAAAATGCATTATTTCTTTGAAAATCTTCTTCTCTGCTCCTGGGTATTAAATAAACCAACTAAGTACATAGTTGTGATAACCGCAAGAGTGCCTCTACCAAAATTGTGAATTTTATGGCCCCAGGGTCAGGGGTTCTGGTGTTAGGGCGGGGCTCTATTGATTATATAGTGAAAATACATGAATTCTTTGAAAATCTTCTTCTCTGCTCCTGGGTATTAAATAAACTAACTAAGTACATAGTTATGATAAGCAAGAGTGCCTCTACCAAAATTGTGAATTTTATGGCCCCAGGGTCAGGGGTTCTTGTTTTAGGGTGGGGCTCTAATAGTGAAATGCATGAATTCTTTGAACATCTTATTCTTTGCTCCTGGTTAATATACTAATGACCTAATTACATATTTAAGGCCAGGATTTATTTTATTTTCAGTTTTACAAACCCTCCGCTCAATGTTTTGAATTTTCAGAAAAAAAAAAAAAAAATTCTTTCCGATGTCAAATTTGAGTCGGGATCGAGATTTCAAATTTACGACCTCGCACTTCCGGTTTTAAGATGATACGGCGGGTAAATAAACTTTAATTATAAAGCTAGATCTGAGCTTGGTTTAGTGTAAAATTCATCGATACGAGTGCCATTCAAAACGTTTCACCCGTTCAAAGGACAAATAAAATGCTGACGACTTTGCTGCACAATGACATGCTGGTGAGATAATTATGTATTCGTTTCAAAAGTATCTGTCTGTAAATAATTTTCCTCCCCCAGGTTTTAAACTGCCCGTGGTAGCTATTGCATATTGCCAGCGACATTGTTACAGTTTAGGTCTCTGTTATAGCTTACAGTCTAAGCATCATTCTTCAAAAAAGGGTTGCTTATGCATCAGATGTAATGAATAAAACTATGGGAGAAGTTAAGTCCATTTGAGGAAGAAATAAACAATAACCTGAAGAAATAAAAAAAAATTCAACTATTAAAAGGCGGCAAGAATATACAAATATATACAGGCATGTAGTATCAATTGTATCAGCCAGAAAAATTATTTAACAGTTAATTGAAAAAATGTTCACCATACTTCCCAATACTCCCTGTCTGTTTTATAGGAATTATAATTTTAGGCATCAAGTAAATTTTAGAACATTGTCTACACATTCATCTAACACATATTTAAAAAATGAAGATAAATTGAAAGACTTTTAAAGAATTGATTTTTTAAAATATATTTTGACCAACATCACAAAATTTATATAACTGGCCCAAGCTGGCATGAAATAAGCAATTAAATGTTCTACTTTCCTATTTGTAAGTAGTATGTGTCCAGTTATAAGGAGCCTACTAGAATAGCATAAAAAAAGAATGTACAAATGTTAATAATTGATTTATCAAAAATTCTCATGTTCATAACTAAACCTAAACATAAAAAAATGCTGGCCTTATAATGAAGAAAGGGGTCTCTTTCAAAATAGATAATTTCAGGGCCGCTGGGTCAGGGGTACCAGGGGGGTACTTTGACTAAAAATAAATTAATGCTTTGAAATCTGCCCTTTGATAAGCAATGGTGCCTCCTTCAAAATTTGTGAAATTTGTGGCTTTTTTATTAAAACACGAACCAAATACAATCACTGGAAAGTTGTTACATGATACTCAGGTGACCTATAAGGCCCGTGGGCCTCTTGTTAGTGGGGCTGTCAATATCGTATAGAAAAACAAGATTCAGTGTTTATATACCAAGATCTGTCATATCATCTCACTTCCCTGTTGTTTTGTTTGTCTATGCTGTATACTGCTTTGATTTTGCTTGTGGCTAATTTTCTTAAGAATATGTGTTTGGAGTTTGCAGTTTATTTTTAATTCCTATTATCTATACTGTGAATTTAAAAAACTGCAAAATGAAGCCTTTGTACAGTGATCTTTTTTATTATTTATGAAGTTTTCCTCATGTGTAATCAATTTGGTAGACAGGAAGAAAAATGGATGAACACAATAAAATTGCATTTTATACTTTGGTAATTTTACAATGCCTGACTATTACATGATAGTGAGCTGCTGTATATAGTCAATAGCCATTGTACTTTTGGTAGGAATTACATCAGTATTTACAACATCATAGAACTTAGTAATGTATCATTTCTGTGTCCATTTTGAGTATACATGTAGTTTTGTTGATTATTTTGCAAAGTTTTTGATTTGCATTGTTTTGTTAATATAATTAAGATATAATTTGAGTGGCTAATGTTATTGTGATTTGTTTGTTTTCCTCTTTCTACGGTGCTTTACATGCTTATTGTATTGTTCTTTAGGGTGTTTTACAAAATTTTTTATGTTGAAATTACTTTTAGTGCTGGCAAAAAAAAAAGATTCTTTGAAATAAATTTACAATAGACATAATACCACAAAATGTACTATTTAAAAATGACCCTAACATCTAACATATATGCAATATTGTTCTGAAATTAGCAATATATTCTAGCAGAAAAAAACACCTATTTACAAGGGAGTCATTCGCAACTTCCTCTAAAATAATATGAAATAAAAAAAACAAGCAACATACAAGTGAAGACTTATAGGCAACAAATATATGTGGTAGATAAACATCAAAATAAATCAACCAAAAAGTTGAATTAAAACACTTGATCTTATTGGTGACCACATAAGCTTATACATGTAATTCATCCAAGAATAAGTCTCTGTACTTTACTCTTGTGGGGTAAATTACTGATAAGCCAATACCTTGTAGGTATTTGTTGGACATATGAAAATCATGAAATATATTTTGATTGGAAGCCTCTTAAATACCGTTTTAAATGCATGTATTTGTTGCCATAATATTTGTACAAGATCTACTTCAATATATATGGATATATGTATATATTACATAAAAACTATACTAGACTTCATGATGGAGGGGGAAAAAGGATGTGCAATGTTTAGAAACTCTTTTTAGATGAAATAAACTTAGATGTAGTGTTTTTTTCTTTTTATTTATGCAGTTTTGCCACAAACTGTTATGTTAATTTTATTTTTTCCATTATCTTTCTTGTATCATGGAAAAGATATCAGAGTTTGTATTAAGTCTTCAAAATTAATTTGTATCATGGAAAAGATATCAGAGTTTGTATTAAGTCTTCAGAATGATTTCCATCAATTTTTAATTCAGTTTTGCATTTGAAATATGAAAATGCATCCTGAGCAGCAGAATTCAATATTTGTTTTTTTTAGCTGTCAAGTTTAAATCTTTAAAATTTTTGTATATACATGTATATGACATTGTAAATATTCATTTTCACGTGTTTAAAATTCTATATTGAACATGCTGCCATATTTTGAATATATCGTAAGTATCATCATACAACCACATTGAATTATTTACAGGGATTTACAGTTATTTATAATTATATTTTGATAATACCTTATTGTCTAGTTATAACATACTAACAGCTTTTTAACTACAGATTTGAAATTGTTAATCCTTGGCTCTTTTAAGGGTCAAACCTATAGAAATGTGCCATACATTCACATTCTTTTGCAAAAGGTTCACCATTTCATTCCTATATCTATCATTGGCAACATTGGATTTTTGAGATAACAAAATAACTTTAGTTTGAATCTAGTGGTCACATAGTCGGTTAATAATTTTGAGTATGTAAATGTATTTTTATATGTTTGTATATATTGAGGAGTGTCCTCTTTTAAGATTGATATTGTATTTTTAGATAAAAAAAATGCAGTCATTATGTACATTTTTACATAGATTTCAAAGTTCAAAGCAAAATCAAAAGAGACTTTTAATATGTTACATCAAAAGGATAAATGTACAGATTTAGAAATAAATGTATATCATTTTGACACTCATGTCGTTTCTTTAGTTACTGTAATTTACTTTTCTCTATAGATTTATAATTAACAATTTGAGTTGTAGTGATTCTATCGACAATTTCTTCACAGATTGCTGTAAACCATTTCCTAGATTTGTGGTTGAATAAATGTTCATTGTAGTAACATGAATATTTGGCAATCACTGGAACCATTTATACAATATTTACCCTTTTTTAAGATATTTTAGTAACAAGTTTTAATCAGTAGGTGTACAGACTTGGAAAAGTTTGTTATACATTTATTGTTATTTATACAATTTTATGAACAGCAAGTCTGTAAAGCTTTGTTTTGTACATGTTCAATTTATATTTGTTGTCATTCCTCGTAGTATATTAAATAAAATCATTTATATGTATTTTGGGTACTTTATCTGATGATCCATAAGTAAAGTAACAGTGCAAGACAGCTGCATACTTTTCAGAAGGGTTTGAAGGGGGGGTGGGGGGGGGGCATGCATATATACATAATATGTAAAGTCAAATCTGGCAATCTCAAACTCAATAAGATGGACGAAAAGCTTCCAGATATCCGATGATTCAAGATATCAACTAATATACTTGATAAAGTGTTTTGGACTTAAATCACTTTGACATATCCTGGTATCTGAGATATCTGTGTTCTAGATACCGAAGTTCAACTGTATGTGTATATATGAAATTAAGGTCTATCTATAAACACCTCATTTACAGTAACATTCTGCCCAGTGTTAACCTCATGCCTCCTCCTCAGTTGAAACCAGAGAGTTACTTAGATTCCAGTTCATTCTTAAGCAAAAAGACCTTGGGCAACAATTTCGCTAGCAGTTGCAACATTTCCTAAACAAGTAAAACAATAAAACATAATACGGATGCCATCTGCTGGATCCAGTGAAAAGGGTTTTGTCAAGTTTCCCAAATTGTCCTGTTTTCATGAATAGGCTTAAAAAGCCTACATCTTGGAAAAAATGGGTTTTATTTATGCATATGAGAATATAAATTGTGAATCTGATGTTTATCAAGAGAGTTTGAAATTGTATGAAAAAAGGGAGATTATCAGGAAAGAGATGATAAAGGACAAAGTTGAACTACTGTATATTGTGATATTTAGGTTTTTCCATACATATATACCAACTGATTGTTATCTTGCTAGATGTTTCTAGGAAGAATCTGGTACATTTTCGTATATGATAGTCTTCTGATTGATATATCCCCCTCTCTCTCTCTCTCTCCCCCCCCTTGGCAGTAGATCATAATTTGAACAAATTAATAATATAAGTACAATTTATGTGGATGCTTCCAATAATAGCTCTTGTTGTGGAGACTCATTCCTTGGACTTGAGAAAAGAAAAAAAATCAGATTTTTCCTGTATGCAACTATGATTATAATTTAATTTTATTCTCAAATTAAAATTTGTAGGGAGGGGGTTAATTTAAAAAAAAAACTAAAAAATACAACACATGAAACCAAAGAGATTTTCCAACAAGACTGACTTACCTTATTATCTATCAATGTCTTTAAAAAGGGCTATTTTTTCTATGTCAGAATCTGAAAATGGAGCAATATGGCCACCCAAAAGTCCCAATTATCACACAATTTTTAAAATGTATAAAACTGAAACGTCAAAGACTAAAAATAAAACATGGCTCTGCAAGACTGCATGCTATAAATTTAGTTTCCTCAAAATTTACTTCAGATACACTGAGGAAATAGCATACTGCCTGGCATACAGAATCCCCCTTCCCGTTTCTGTAACATCATCAACATTGGGACACTCTCACAGCCAAGTAGTACCTCAGGCTATCACCGGACTGCTCCGAAATGGGATAAGTTCCTTTTTGTTGTATTTTCTGACCATAAAAATATATTGAAAGTCAATTTGGAGGTGACAAAATAAACCAAAAAAAAAACACATAAAAGCCCTAGCACTTACAGTTCAAAAGTTATGGTCAAGGTTAAAGTTTTTTTAAGTAGGTAGAAACTCTAAGGCCAAGGTCAGAAACTGTTGGTATCCGAAAGGAATGTCTTCTCGCAAGGAATACACTGGTCAGGGGAGTGTGATGCCCTAGTAGAGTTCTGACAGTTCAAAAGTTATCATAAGGTTAAAGTTTTCTTTTAAACTGGGCTAACCTCTAAAGTAAGGTAAATATTTTCACCCGATAAAGGGATACACATGTGAGGTATGAAAGCCCTAGCTCTAACTTTTCAAAAGCTATGGCTATAGTTAAAGTTTGGAAATTTTTAGTAAAAGTGGGTCAAACGTCAAGGTCAAAAGGTCAAATTCGGTAGTACCAATAGAAAGGTTTTGTCACAAGGAATACAGTTGTGCAATGTGAAAGCCATAGTCCCATCCATTCAAAAGTTAACTTATGGACATACAGATAAAGGAGACAGACAGATGGACAAGGCAAAAACTATATACACATGTACACATACCCTGAATCTTTGATTATGTGTTAAATAGTTTCTTACCATCCCATGACATCACCCGTGTAAAAGTGAACTATATCTGGACTTGTGGTGGGATTCATTGGAGGGATTTGTTGAATTGTGGATGCTGAAAAAGAATTTTATTTATTTTTAAATTATTACAAAGTAAATATTGTATACACACACATAAAAAGAAAATTGAACAGCAGTTTAATTCCCTCTCCCTCCCCCTCTCTCTTTTTTTTTTTTTTTTTTTTTGAGGGATCGATTCAAATTAAGATTAACTCAGTTTTCTATATCTTACCTCCGGTTGTATATACCGATATTTCTTGGATTAAGCGATAGGACATAGCTTTGTGGGGTCGCCAGATTTGTTACCATAATTTCCCTTCACCGATGGATAAGATTTTCCAGTGTTTTACAATTCCACAGAAAGGAAAAGCGTATTCCGGGGAAGTTGATAACAAACCCATTCTTTGTATAAAACAAGATTTATCTGTGAAACACTGCACGATGCCCCCTGTGACACAGCTATACACAAAGGTTACAAGCTAATTCAGAGAATCTGTGCCCCCCGCTAAGGGAAAAACTACCGGGAGGGTCGAGGGTGTGTGTGGGGGCTCTTATAGATTGGCGGGAGGGGCATAGGAAGTTATGGTATAAAATTTAATCGAAAAATCTCAAAAGCTTCTTGAGATATCGCCTACATAGAACATACACACTCACAAAATATATGATTTAACTACCTTTGGCCTCAAAACCAACCAATTCCTTAGGCCATAGAGAGTTGTGGTATTAAAAGTGATTGTAAACGCTCAAACGCTTCTCCAGATATCACGCAGACACGAAAGTGTAAATTAGACAGATTTTTTAATGACCTTAACCTTCATAGGCGTCGGAACCGGGGGCAGGGGAGATACACATTATATAGGCATTAAAATTGGGAGTTACCTTTTTTGTTGGTTTATCCCCCCCCCCACTTTCAATTAGCACCCCTTTCAAATTGGTTCCGAGGCCTATGACCTTTGACCTTTTCACCTCAAAATCGGATCGTTCGTATGCCATATGACATTATCGTGTAAAATTGTATTGCAAAGCCCCAAGGCTTCTCGGGATAAGGCTTCTCGGGCTTCTCAAAAGGGTGAAAACTGAAAGATTAAAAGGTCAAAAATTTTTATAATGTATATCTACAGAAAGGCCATGTAAAAAATACAATATCCATGATATCGTTATGTGAAGTATGAAAGCTCCAGACCAATCCCGAAAGTATGGCAAAGATTACAGTTTGGTAAATATTTGAAAAGTGGGTCAAACTCCAAGGTCAAAAGGTCAAATTTGGTGGTACCAAAAAGGGTCTTGTCAAAAAAAAACATATGTAATATATGAAAGCCAAGCTTCAGCCAATCAAAAATTATTGGCAATTTTAAAGTTTTTGAGGACAAGCAGAAAAAAAGCTTAACAGACAGACGAATGGATGGGCAAAAACAATATACTCCTAAATGTTCCTACATGCGTGCAGATGCTGATAAACGTTAATTGAATTAAAAAAAAAATTTAAACATGATGTACGTTGGTGATGGATTTCTTACCTTCAGTATTTTCTATGGAATTATACCCCGAGACAGATAAATTGCCTCCCACGGTGAACCCCAAAACCCACACAAATATGGAAATAATCTCAAAACCACTCAAACAATCCAATCGGGGCAGATAAATACGGACCTCTGAAATATGAGGTGGGATCATTGCCCTATAAAATTGAGCATCCCCTGCCACCGGTCACATCCACCCGTGTGCTCCTTGTTACGGTTTTATACAAACAGAATCTAAAAAAAGTATCGGCGATGAAAATTTTTATAAATACTTTGATTGAATACATTTAGTTCACAGGGGCCGGTAACATAATGTTTTTGATTTTACGTAATCACTATACAAAAAAAGTATACATATAGTGATTACGTAAAATCAAATACATGTTACAGGCCCCTGTGATTTAGTTCTATATGCTTGTATAGAGTTAAATGTTAATACACGTAATCATCACCCCGTCGCACTTTAACCCCGACATCTCCACCCCTACCCGAAATTGAAAATTAAAAAGCCATATTTGTGTTACATTTGAACTGTAATGTTAAAAAATGGAAAATCCGAACATCTTGCTCAAAATGCTCATTTTAAAAAAAATATTTTTAAACATATATGCATTATAGGTCCAACTAAAATGATGTTGCTACTTTCCATTGAACAGTTTTACTCTTACACATTTATTTATATTTAAAGATTTCTATATTTTAACTTACCAAGCATGCACTTCAGAGACAATGTAATGCACAGGATGTTGGAATAATATAGTCCATGGCTTTTTCATCACACCCATTCATTACATATAGTGAAATTTTAGCTATACACTGTAGTGTTAAAATAATTTAATGAGAATTGTTGCTGAACATAAAATGAGGATTATCGCATAGGCAACACAGCCAGCCAGGGACGGTATGTCTTGTTTAGGAAACATTTAGGGACAGGTTAACTTCTACCGTACCAAATTTTTACATATACTACATTGCCCTTATTTGACCTTACTGTAACAAAAAGTGGGGCGGCCCTCAATGAACATTTTGAATAGTAAAAAGTTATGTTTGAAAAAATGGGTCAGCCCTCCCCTTCCATTCCAGTATGCCTGTGGTGAAGTTTACTTGGATTCGAGTATTTTTAGCTCGCCTGTGCTTTTCTGATTAGATATGTTCCTGAAGTGCATGTGTAGCAATGAAATATTAATTCATTTTATTTTCAGGGTGGTCATCGGAATTTTTGGGCACAAACACGTCTATGGGACAATGTACTCTTTAAAAATAAAATAACTTGCAAGGAGGGAACAGAAAAAAGTATACTACTATATTTCTCCTTATTTCGTTTATAAATATATCATACTTTTTTTACTCATGTGCAGGCACTGCAACAGGCCAACTTTTTTTCAAGCATAACTTTTACTATTGAAATATTCATTGAAAGGGTCCCCCCCCCCCCCCCCCCACCCTACACGTTTGGCTAAAGTAAAGGATAATGTATAATTGTATGAAGAAAATTTCGATTTAAAAGAAGTTTGTGGTGAAAAAAGTTGAAAATTCCCCCCCTTTTTTTTTTTACTTTTTATTTTATTTATTTATTTATTATTTTTTTTTTAAGTCAATTGACATTGATATAACGAATTTATCCTCGCTACTACCATTGCCAAATTTAAATTACGGTGCTTTGCCTGTTTTATGTACTTAGAATGAATAGTTTGTAAGTTTAAACTTTATTAACTTAGAATGAATAGTTTGTTATTTTAAGATTCTTTTTATATGACCCTGTTTACTTAATAACAAGTGATATATTGAAATGCATATACATATAGTGTACAAACTGATTTATGCATATACGTTAAACCTATGAATTGTATGGTTCTTAATAAAAAACAATACAATACTCTTTCCTTTATTTTCACTTTGTTTATTTGAATTCTTTGTTCCCGGTCCCTTTTCCTTTCCTTTCGAAGTTTACATGGATACTGAGTTCCTATCTTTTAAAAGTTAAAAGGGTTTTAGATTGTTGAGGTTATTTTAATTCTGAGCTCCATGAATAAAAAAAGGGGTGCACATGTCTCTAAAAAAACGTTGTCTCCAACATATCCAACTCGTTATCATATTTCAAACAAATTTTAAAACTCTTTTTTTTAAATTTGCAATATATGATGCAGTGATTATTACAAACAATTTACTCTTTCTCTCTCTCTCTCCACAGTTTTCATTCTCTGTCGACCAGAATGATCACGTGAGCTGACCATTGAAGAATTCACCACACTATATTTGAGCTTGACTTGAATAGCAGTGATTTCGCATTGCTCTTGCAAAGCCTTCCAAACGATATATCAAAGCGATCTTTCATCACCAAAGATACAGAAGAAGACTACATCAGACTGAGGTAAGTTCAATTTAGTTGTAATTGTTTTTTTTGTTACTTTGTACGTTTGTGTGAAAACCGAACATCGGTGATATTCGTTCTTCCGCCATTTCAGGTCACTAGATTGGTATATGGAATATCTGTTTACATTATTTATATACATTGTAAGCTAATTATATGTAAGTTTGTTATTAACACAGTTTAAATAGAGGTGCAAATATAGCGGGAAATGTCTTCATGCATAATTTTGACTGCGCATGCCCATTGGGCCTGGGGGATATGAATCGTGGAAAAGGATGGGGGCAAGAAAAAAAAATAGAGAAACTTTCTTGATAAAAGGTGAAAACCCAAAATAATTGTACAGAAAAATAAAAATACGAATAAATAAAAGAGGCCTATGTACCACGGTGCTTATCTGTGTACTTTGGTCCTGCTGTTCTTCAACAGACCCCCCCCCTCCCCCCTTGTGGCCCTATCTTACATGTAATCATTGGAGCCATGATTTCAATAA